>NC_051155.1:142337741-142432687 GCF_013339745.2 Dermacentor silvarum
GTTCCACAGACATCATCATCACAATCATAATTTCTTAACTTGCGTGCTTGCGTATTTAGACGTTTCTTGTGGCATTGTGTCATGCGCCTTCATATGCTCCAGTGTCGCATTTCGAGCATGCGTAACTTTTCGAAGTGCATAAGTCGCTGGACAGCCCAGTCGCTACTAACTGCAACGGTTTCAGCTTGGCGAGGTCCAACGGAAACGCTCCAAGTCTGTCATTCACTTTTCCCGTGATAAATTCATAAACGCGCTTTATTCGCGTGTCATGAGCTTTTCCATGGCGTACTGGAAGTATGCCGTGTGGCCTTACTACAGTTGGCTAGAGAAGGCTTTTAATTTGCGTGCCGCATTCTGTTGGCGTTTGCATATTGACAACACCTCTGGCAGGAGTGGCTTTGCGCACCGCAAGCTGCACGATGCTAAGCTTAACACATTGCGTGGGGGCCCCCATAACGCACGACGTCGGTGTCGCCAGGTTGGCCCCCTCCGCCGTCGATGTTTGACCTTTTAGCGAAGCGCTATGTCTTAATATAAAAGTGGTCGCAGTAGGCCTTAAATGCGAAGCGTCAACTGCGATAGCAAATCCGTAGAGACGAGGCGCCATGATATGATTCTAACATCAGCTGTTACAGCACCGGCCACACGCAGAACTTGTCGATCTTCGGCGTTTTGATTGCGTTCGCACGGATGCTTGCGGCTTTGGTGACTTTTGCCGAGCCTCTGTATAAATGGCATCTGGTGCCGCACTAAAGTCGCCGCGCTTCCACATCACCCTCTCGCCCACGGCCTTTCGCGCTTCCGGAAACGCGCCAAGCTCTAATTATGGTGATTGATAAAGGCGGAAAGCGACGTTTATTTCTGGCAGCCCCCCTTTAAGGGATCACGGTGTAAACGCGCGTTTGTTCTCCGTTTGTTGACTCCCCGTGACTTGTGTGCCAATTGTGCCCTTTCATTTGCACATACATCGTTCGGCACGCCGAGAGGATTTGATAACCATTGACTCATACTACCTCGTGGCAACGGCTGGAGGCCACGGCAGAAATCTGCTTGGAGTGGCCCATATAATTTGCTATATAGAATAATTTAATACAGAACGATGCAATCACATGGATTTCAATCTAAAGGCGCCGAGATTAAATTGCTCGCCTATGCAGATGATTGTCGCGGTTCCTTTGCAGGGACAATGGAAAGTTATTAACCGAACAGTCAGAAGGAGTGAACTGCGCTTCAAGTGAGGTTAAACCGGAAGTGGGGTGAACTTGGGGTAAGTGCCTGGGATTTTGGCACGGAGAATGGGCCTTCGACCCCAGACACATTCGCCAACGTGGCTTGGGTTACGGACCGCCCACCAACAAGGTACTTGGCCCCCCCCGGTGCCGCTGAATTTTTTATAAATACACTGATCCGTACTGGCGAGGCGCAGGCGCCAAGAGACGCGATAAAAAGCGGACAGATGGAAAAGTTCTCGTCTATCAGTTTCGGAAGAGCTACGGTGGCATTTTGATCAGCAAGTTGTGGTGCGTATAATGCAAGTGCTGCATTGTTCCCGAGTAATGTTCAGAAGCTGCACCATGTTTTTGCTGTCTTTGTTTGGGGCGTCCAGTTGGGAGAGGTGCAGCCGCACGAACTTGTTTCGGCAGGTAAAGGCTGGTGGTTTAGGACTGGGACATTTGTTTGTGCGACAGATTGTAAACAGGTTTTTATTTTTCCGGGATGTTAGAGACCCATTCCTGCGTACGGTGTGTCAACAAAGACTCGGGGGAGCATTGCCTGATTTGACGACGCAATATGTTTCAGGTGGCGTTCGTGGTTTCTTCAGAGAAAGTGTTGTAAGTCTCAAATTTTAAACACACGTTTTTCGATGGAGTACTTGAGTAGCGTTAAAAGGAAAAAACTTGTACAAGATGTATGTGACGTTGGTGTTTCCCGTGCCCTTGTACAGGGCCGTATACTCTGGAGGCCCAGGTGGAAATGTATTAAAGAGAGTTAGAAAATGCCGGTGTCGCCGGGAACCAAAATCTTTTTTTTTCATGTTACACAGTGGAACTTTAACTGTTAAGTGTTTTCTAGAGGAAAGGGGTTTCTTTCTATCTTGGGGTTCCCAACTGCGTCATATGCAAGCAGCTTGAGACAGTAGACCATGTTTTTCTTCACTGCTGGAAAGGGGTATATTTTTTGGGATGTGCTACAAAGAACCATTAAAAAAGAATTGCCACTCGACTCTTACAGGATCAGGTTCCTGCCAACAAATAATGAGGATGGTTTTCCGTGTGACCCGGTTATGCTGATGGGCCTCCACAGTATATGGCGCTCCCAAATGGCTGGCTATTTTTGTGACCCAGACGCAAGACCAGCACGCATGTATTTCCGCGAAAGTGTGCACAGGTTTCTGGAGATATTGAAAGCACAAACAGATGTTTCTGAGTGGCTGTCAAGGCTTGAGCCTTTGGTAGTGCTCAGGGAATTTTAAAATGACAACGTTTTTTGGCCACTTCAGCGATTTGGCGTACTGTCTATTGTTGTGTGTTCATTTGTTGGACTGTGTCGACGCCCGGCAATAAAGAAAAAAAAAATGTCCGTGGCGTACTAGTTTCAACATCGGGCTTCTCTTCCGGAGTTCCTCTGTTCAAATCCTGCCGTTGGACAATATTATTGTTTTTTTTATTTTATGATTATTTATTGTATAATTATTGTATGAAACTATGCACGAGGCTATACTTGGTTGTTTATTCTATGGCTACATCGCGTTGGACCCTCCGTTGTGCTGTGACTACCGAAGCGCTCCCTGTCGGCACTCGTTAGCGTCACAACGCAGTGCTTCGCTCTGCCGCTCCTAGACGACGACTATCACATCCGTTGCCAGAAATCAGTCGTAAAACCAGGGGTAAAATACTTTCGTGTTAAAGTTTTTTATTCTGTAGCAGCAAGGCAGAAGCGCGTTTCCAACGGAATAACTGCAATACCTCAAACGTTCCAATAACTGATGGAGTTTTACGATTAAGGATACCGCTATGGAGAACTCCGGATTAATTTGAATCGCTTTTGATGCTAAGTGTGCACCGAAGTGTCAATCGTTGCTGATAGGAGTGAATTTGACACGGAATCAGACAGATGTTTGTAAAATGTGCACCTTACGATTGTCCATGCATTGCGACATGTCATAGTCTCGGAAAGACCGGCCGCACAACGCTTGTGGTGCTGCCGGTAACGAGTCCATCACGAGTTAACGCGACAGCTTGTGATCGCTACAAGAAAATAAAACCGTGTGCAAGCTTTCGAGAGTCAACTCACGCCTCGTTGAGGACGACGTATGCGCTGCTGGAGTCCAGCGCTGAGTAGAAACCGTCGGGTGTGGGTCCGGCTTCGAGTGCTCCCCGGTAGCTGTGCTCCAGCATCTCCTTGGAGCCAGTCGGGGGCAGACCATGGCGCTTGCCATTCGCTTGACCTGCGTATGGAGGCGACGAAAAAGATAATTTTCACAGACCTGCCGCACAATACCTCAATCTATTGCTATGACAACTGAAGACCCGCGTGGAGGCGCTAGTGAAAGCTAATCCGAACGCTCAACGCCATCCAACGCTCTTGCGCGTGGTGCCATGCAGGAACAATGGTCTCATTGAAATCCCACTGAAAGTGCTCTGTTGTGACAAAAGATCACCTGCCCTTCCTCTGTCGAGAAAATGGGGGTAAGCGAAGCTTGTCGTGTGTGTACCTAATCTACAACTTTTCCGTCCCTTTCCTACTACTTTCCTTCCCTTTAGTGCAACTTGTCATTCCCTTCCTCCTACTTTTCCTTCCCTTTCGTGCAACTTTTCCTTCCATTGCGTTGTACGATTCTCTGCTCGTCGCTGTTGTCGCTTGCGTTTGATGTCTCGAGTTTTCTCGGCGGCGTGGATAGCAGCACTCGCCCGCCATTGCCACTTGCAATTCTTCGAAACTAATTGCTTCAAAATTAAATCTGTCCTCACGTAAGACAATGAATTACTCATACCTCCTTAAGCAATGTCACATATCTCGTAAACCCGACTTCCCCCTTACGACGAAAGAAGAGAAGTGAAATTCTACGTTGGAATGATGAGCGGCAACGGAGCCAGCTGAGGAAGAAGACGACGATGCTTGAGCCAATGCTGATGATGATGATAGCTTTCCGCGTACACCGACCCCGACACAAGTGAGCCAATGAAGCTTCGCTCAAAAGACCCATAATTTTGGGCTTTTTCACGCTCTTCACATTCCAGTATGCACCTTTTCACTCTGCGTGAAGTATTTGCTACTCGCAAAGAGCTCTTTGCTTTTGGCGAAGCGGGTATACAGCGCCTATCGGATTCGTAATTGAGATTCGTGCTTGAATTCGCGAATCGGCAATACGTGGAGTATTTTTACCTGTGCGTTATTTTCTTACCCTGTCAGCAGTCAGCAGCGGCGTTTTTCCAGGGTTACTAAGAAACGCCGTGTTATGCGAAATAAAACGACCTGACGATGCTTTCCGACAACTTCGAGACTCTCAGACAAGTTGCCTAGCAAGTGCTTCAAGTGGCCGCCAGTCATATTGCACTGACGGATAACTGAAATGTTGAGTCAGTGACGCTGCTTGGCCCAGTTCCTTACAGTCCATGTGTGACCGACTTTTCTCGCCTTCTCACCGCTACGCTTATATTTTTTGTTTTTGTCTTTCTTAGCAGAGAAAACGACACGTACTAGTAGCACCTTCCGTCTCCGCTGAGCTAACATTACGTCACTATTGGCCTTCTTTCACACGTCATTCTCTCTTTCTCCAAAGAAAGAAAATAAAAATAAAGCAAGTGCGTAAGAACCTCTGCGAACTTCGGTGACGACTCTCGTGTGCCCGTATCCGACAAAAAGAAATCATCAGCCCAGATAAAATCAGGCTGACATCTTACTCCTTACGGCCGCAAGCACTACAAGCCGCGTACGAAAGATGCCAAATAGAGAAATGGAAATCCGGAAGTGCACGCCCGAGGGGTCCCTGCAAATTTCCTGAAATTCGGCCCCGTTCCCTTTTCCTTGCGGCACAGCATCCCGGCTTCGTGTGGTTCGCTCCTTCCCTTTCCGCGAAGAAGTTGGCAACCCCACGCCACGAATCAACACCCCCCGACAGTACACACCAAATGCTATACCCCCCCCCCCTCCCTCCCCTTCCTCTCTTTCCCACCGGTCCTGCACCACCCGCTGTTTGTGATTAGGTTCATTAGCGTACAGCAGCTGCCTCGGCGCCGCTCAAAGTCGCCAATGAACCGACGGCGAGGTTTCGCCTCCCGTTTCTGTGGGGCCGTCACCTTGCCCTCCCTGCTGGGAGCTCACAATAAACCGCTGGCCCACGCGTCGGCGGCCGCTCCGAACACCGCATACGTCTCCATTTCCGCAGCCGCCAAGCAAGCAGGACGAGCCAATTGACTGGCGACGGTGCGGCCGAGCGGGAGCGCTCCTCGTCGCCCTCCTCTGATTCGATGGTGCAACGACCGCGCCAGGTTCATCCCTCCAAAGCTGCGGCGTCGATGATAAGACAACATGGCCGTCGGTATACGCTGCCAGCACCTCGGTCATCCGGACCTCGCTAGACGCTTCGCTTTTCCCCAACGCTCTCCAAAACGATGGAAGCGAAAGGAAACTGGGAAGAAGAAAACAAGGAACGGTCGAACTCGATTATAATGAACAGGCTTACGCGCTAACTATAGCTCGATATATCCGATAATTCAATATATTCAAGCTCGCATATAACGAACTCTTGCTATGTGTTCGTTATATTACACCTATTTGTCATCTTGAATGAAGAAAAGAAGCAAGGAAGAGGTCATTTATTCTAAAACAAAACTATACGCAGTCGGAAGAAAATTTTGCCTGTGCCTTAAACTGGTTGTCGGCGTCAATAAGAATGGCGTTCTCTGTGCGGCTTGTTGTGTCGACACAGTACCAGGGCAGCCCCACTCCATCCACTACAGCGCAATAACTCTCCTGAACGCAGCATTCCGGGCATTCAAGCGGCTTTATGGCACCGACCATGGGCATGCCTGATATATGTAATGTCCAGTTTGTTGTGCAGAGTTATTTTTTTATGAATATCGGTTAAATCTGTCCGTTAGGTAAGACAATCAATGGCTCATACACCCTTAAGCATGCTCATACCCCCGTTAACGCGGCCTCCCATTTCGACGACAGAAGAGAAGTGAAATTCAACGCTGGAATGATGAGCGGCAACGCAGCCAGCTGTGGAAGAAGACGACAACGGCGAGCGCGGGAGCAGTGGCACGAGCGCAACCAGAGGGGCGCAGTTGCGCAATAACACTATCATCATCAGCCAATGCTGATGATGATAGTGTTCTGTACACAGGTGATTTCACCTAACCATATACGATTTCGCCTAGCCATATAAAGCTTCGCTTTAAGATGATCATACGTTATCACGGCAGGGGTAATACAAAGCATCTCAGCCGCGTTGCAATTTCGGCACAACCAGACTCACATGCGACGCACAAAGGAAAAAATTGGAGGAGGCTTAAGCTTCGCCTTTAAGCGTGGAACGCGATAGCGTTATCGGGCTTTGTTTGCATAGCATCTTTATTTCAGTGGGCTTCCCTGCAACACAGAACGTGGGAAAGCTAGTTTACAAGGACCAAGCTTACACCGATCCCCTTAAAGTTGGCTTCACTTTTAAACAGAAATGCATTGCTGGGAAGACGTTTTTCCAGGAGAAATATAAGTCGTCTTGTATTAAATGTGAAGTACCTAGCACCTTTCTTTATTACTTTATTAATTGTTTGTTATTGCCCCGACGCGCGCGCTTGTCCAAAACGCATTAGGCAGGCGAAGTCGCAATTTGACCTGCCGTAGAGTTATTGTATAGGCTCCCCAAAAGGGAGCCTATACAGTAACTCTAACCTGCCGAGGATGCGAGCGCCATCTGGATAGCGGATCTGGAAAGTGAAGTACCCGAGCGCACCGTGTTAGTACGGTAGAAATGCTGGAAAAGGGGTTTGTGGTTGAGTTTCCTCGTAACAGAATTATGTTTTCTCGTACATTCAAAAACAATCCGACGCCACCATGTCTGTAGGTTGTGGTTAAGTCGTACTTTACCATTTTTCTGACGGATTTCACTGCGAGAAATTCAATTTTTGTTCACCTGAACCTTGCACCACGTGGAGGGCCTGCGCGGTCGGGGTGGTTGGGGATGATTTTCTCCGCTACGGACGCCGGCATAAACGCCGGCGCCCACGCCGACGCCGGATTTTCTGAGACACAGGGACCTTAACGTTATCGCGTTAAAAATGTGCCACCATACTGGCAGCGATGTGTGACCACTGATAGGATCACGGCCACAAGACAGCCGTTGCATTGCGCGCTGCGGTGCACGGTACAGACTTAAATGAGAGCAGAGGCCAAAGAAGTGATTCATATTAAATTAAATTTGTTTCTGTTAATTTTTGTAACTGTCCCGTGCGCCAGCATTCAGACATTACTGTTGTTCCAGGCGCACGTCAAATAAACAATTTATTATTAATATAATATTATTATTAATGGATGTGTATCAATAAATTATTATTATTATTATTATTATTATTATTATTGTTGTTGTTGTTGTTGTTGTTGTTGTTGTTGTTGTTGTTGTTGTTGTTGTTGTTGTTGTTGTGTGTTGGTGTTGTTGTTGTTGGTGGTGGTGGTGGTGGTGGTGGTGGTGGTGGTGTTTAACAAAACAACAGGGACGTAAGGAACCACAGTAAAACATAAATTATAATACCAGGCCTACCAGACTATGGCTCTTGAAATGTACAGAAATCAGGGTGGCGGTATTGGCGAGCAACAGTCTATGGGTGAGAGATTGGTGCTAGTGTAAGCGCTACACTCTAGAAAGAATGAAGTGTAAGCAGCTTCATATGCGTGAGCAGCCAGATCCATATTCAGGTATCCTTTCGTAACGGGCACTTTGTAGTCGCTGATGTAGTGGCGTTCACTCTTAATCTGCTTCCACTTGCGCTCCACTTAAAAAGGCCGCGCTCCGTACGTGTCAGGAACGAGCGAACGAGCGAATGTGCTGATGCGTAATTTTTGATGAAATGCCTGTTTCTCGTTTTGCATTTACGAAATTCCATTGGAATATGCGTTAAGTGGAACAGTATGTTACCGGAACTAGCGAACTATAATGTGAATGGCAATCGTTTAAGTGAAACCCTTCTTTTTCGCTTTGCCTCTTCCATATTTAGGTGTAACAAATATGCCTCATCATATTTTTATTTAATTACATCGATTGTCAGCCGTGTACTCGATGATATGTTTGTTCCGCTTCACGTACCAACCTCCATTGGAGTGAAGCTTGTTAAAAGAAGGAAAGGAGCGTATGAGGGTGTCGATTAACTCGAAACGATCGATCGATAATGAACCGACCGTCACACGACGTCAGGGTGCAGCAGCTAGTAAAGGAGACGATCGTATGTACTCACTAAGAAAGTATTGCCTGACAGCGACGTAAGGGAACTGCTTTGGCAGGTCACATCTCCGCTGTTTCGGAAGTATTCGTCAGTTCATTTTGAACTAATTAAAGCTTTGATCAATTGTTGGCGCGATGAAGTCATTATTGCGCTGGCATGAGCCATTATAAAGGACGAGTGCTCGCGGAGGAGTGCTTGATCTAACGGTTACGCCTTGAGTCGAAGTAGCGAGAGTTCAATTTTCGATTCGTTATAAGTACGATAAGCTGTTCAAGGAATGAACGATACAGCGATAAAGACACACATAATGATGTGTGCTTCTGAGTGAATACGTCCTAGACCATTCTTTCCCAGCGACAGGTAAAACTGATGTTTTCTGCCCCGTGACAATATATTCGAGCAGTAAAGTCCAGACGTATGCTGGACTTTTCTTACAAAGTTAAGCTCAATGAGTATATTGCATTTCTGCAGTAGCAAATTGATTGCTTTGCTAGAGAGCAGTGGCTTCTTCATTAAAAAAAAACGAAAAAAAAAACGTGACGTGGGTAGCGCTGCTGCCATGAAATTCCCATACAAGTTCATTATTAACTGCAGTGCGACGGAAGACAGCGAAAGAAGGCGAAGTGAACGCACAGAACGCTGTCATCTTCATTGTCTTGCTGTCTAGCATGCAGTTAATAATGAATAGGCACCAACTAGCACGACTTTCACTACTCCTCCCATATTAACAATATTTCTCGTTAAAGGGCCCGACGATGCCTGGTACAGGCTGGTTAATTTTAAAAAAATGTTATATTTTATCCTAACACAACATCATTAAGCCAAGACTTGAGTACACTTCATGCGCCAAAACCTGCGGAATTGTTTAAAAATCTCGCAAAATTCACGGCGTGCGACAAACTTTGTTGGCGCATTATTTGTGGCGCTCAATTTGAAAATAAAAACAAGAACTGCATGTACTTCCTTCTATAAGAGGTCATTAATTTGTATCTTATCAAACGCAGCGACAGTTGCGAACGAGTAGTTCACCAGCCCAATTCAAAGGCACAATGCAAAAAATCGGTATCGCAACTATATTTCCATTAGCTTGACGGACAAAGGTGAATAAGTAAACGAGCAAATAACAAACAAATTTCTTGAATTTATTACCCGATGCACCAAACCAATTGCCCGCGGCAGTGACGCGTCGAGGGGTCTTAGTTGGCACGTTTAGACTATGACGCAAGCTTATTGAAACATTCCGTGTATTTCGGACTGTCACCTCCACAGGCTTGAAACTGCGTTGAAGCTCCAAATCCCATCGCACCTGTCCCGCATTGATGCAACTTTATTGTGCCGCTTCTGGTTAGGGGTGGCTTTTAATTTTACGAAGGCGTACGTAGTCATGCATTGAGGATTGGAACGGCACAGACCCGTGTGTCACTCACCCAATTCTGAAGAGACAATCGAACAAGTGTTGTGTTTTTGTCATCACTAAAATGGCGAATGCAACATTATTCGTACTGTGGTAAACGGGGTTTACGGGGGTTAAACAGGGGTCGCAGGTTGACAAAGCAGCATGGACATTACATAAGTTTACGAATTCTACTCGCCTCACTAGCCGATCGCAGGCGCAATGCATGGATAGCCTCAAGCATTCGCAATGCTAGTGCTTCCCAGACTCGTCACCTGACTCCTTTTGGAACTAGCACTGCCACCATGGGACTGATTACCCGTCATTGAAGTGATTCCCATTCCAAATAGCGAGTACACCGACAGCGACTGTCGAAGACGCCAGGCTAGAGCGGCACACCTCTCCACCGCAGCCAACTACGTATACTGTGCTGACGCAGCCCGCACAACAAAGCAAAATACCCCGGCAGTCGTCAGACCTGTTTCATCATCGACGAGGCATTATGCCGCGGTGCCGTCAGCCAGGGACGCCGAAACTGAGGTATAACAAATACCATTCGCCTACATGAACACCTCACCGACACCATTACCGTCAGATCCGGCAGTCAGGGTGTGCCTCGTGTCTTCGCCCTTAATGTGCTCCCTGACCATACACGCACCAGCATCAATCCTTACACGCAGTCACACCCGCAACTCCGACTACTATTGAATTGGATCCCTGGCCATCAGAGTGCACAGGAAAACGAAAAGGCTCATGCCCTCACTCGCGGAACTTCTAACACTGAAAAAACCAGTGAGATGGCCCGCCACCTATTCTACAAAGAAAAGACAAAAAAAAAATCACCAGCCCTTTTCCTGTCGAGAAAATAGGGGTAAGCGAAGCTTGTCGTGTGCGTATCTCAAAATTATCTTTTCTTACCTCCAAACTTGCTGTCTTTAAGTAAATTATACTTTTACAGCGAAGCTGTTAAGGGCTCAGTCTTCGACAGTCGTGTCCGCGTGTAGAAAAAAAGTCTCATTGGCCATATGCTATATGTGCGAGTGAAAGCGCGCGAGCGACGCGCGCTTTCACGGGGAGCGAACGCACGGCGGAGAGCAAACGCGACTTCTTCCGTCGCGCGAAAGGCCGTGGGGGGACGGGAGTGGAGGCGACTTTTAGCTGCATCACCAAATGCGTATCTTGCGACCGGGCGCAAGGGGAACTGGCGATTCAATCACCCACGCGAAAGGAGGAAAGCGGGAAGGCAGCACGAGTGGGAGAGAGTGCGGCTATTGTTCTGGGAGCAATCAACCGCGTACTTGTACTTTGCGCGGCGACGCGACGGCGCGCACCGTATCTTGAAAGCGCTCTGCAACACGGCTCCTACCTTTGTATGCGCTGTGCTTTCGCCGCTCAGTTTCCGTTGAAGCGATAGACCCCATAAACCTTCGCTCGCTGTTGCTGGCGCGCTTGCTCACGCCAGCGTTTTGACAGCGGTTGTATGCGGTAATAGAGTGTGATCTATTCACGTTTGCGTGTGCGCGCTGACACTATCGTTGTTAATTCAGTTTGTAAGCGAATGTGTCCAAGTTTATAGAGCCGATAAAACTACTATCCTTACTCCGTGTAGCTCACTACTAATTTGTTATCGCAATTGATGCTTCGCAACGCGCAGAACTGTTGTCGACGGCGGCGGCATTTTGCCCGCGTTCGCACCGAACGGCGGACGTTGGTGACGTGTTTATGAAGAACGTGCCAACCTTTGCCGTACACCCTATGGCGGTGTACCGGAGCGACCATAAGGCCATGGTCCCTGTGGTCACTAAATAAATGAAAACCACCGGATCATGTATATTTCTCATTCTTTATTAGTTCAAATAACCAATTACACCATCACATCTTAATAGTCATAATTGGATATACATAATTCCCAGCACAGTACAGCTTCACTGGTCTTCCATCTCCACTCCAGTGGAAGGGCTGACAGTTTTTCTTTTTAAAACTTTAGTCCCTCTAAAATGAGCCTATCTCTCTCTGTCTCTCTCTACGTCTTTCTCTCTCTTTCCTTGTCTCTTTCTCTCTCTCCCTCTTTCTCTTTCTTTCTATCTCTCACTCTCTCTCTCTTTCTCTCTCTATACCCTTCTCTTTCTATCTTTCTCGTAGACTTCGTGCGAAGTGTCAAATGTGCGCGAAACTGTGCTCTCTCTATTTCCTTTCTCTCTCTTTTCATCCCTATACCCCCTTTCCCCAGTGCAGGGTAGCAAACCGGACGTGCGTCTTGTTAACCTCCCTGCCTTTCCTCTCTTCTATTTCTCTCTCTCTCTCTCTCTCTCTCTCTGTTTATCTCTTTTTTTTGTCCCAGATATGTGCCATTGAGCTTCGACCCTTTCTGCACTATCGCCAGGATCGGCCAACTTTTCAGCGTGACACCACCGCCGCTGCCGCCATCACTACCACCGCCGCCGACACTTGTGAACCTATAAAGCTTCGCTTAACATCACCAGCCCTTCCCCTGTCGAGAAAATAGGGATAAACGAAGCTTGTTGTGTGTATCTGACCTTCGTGGTGATTTTATTTCTTCCTCTCTCTCTTTCTCACTCTCTCTCTCTATCTATCTTTCCCTTTCTCTTTATTTCTATCTCACTCTTTCTCACTCTCTCTTTCTCTCTCTGTCTTTCTTGCTTTCTCTCTTTCTTCCTTTCTCTCTCTCTCTCTTTCTTTTTTGTCCCTGGTATGTGCCATTGAGCTTGAACCCTTTCTGCACTATCGCCAGGATCGGCGCACTTTTCAGCGTGACACCGCCGCCACTACCGCTGACACTTGTGAGCCTATAAAGCTTCGCTTAAAAACGAGCACAGCAAACAACAGCGCGCTCGGCTCAGAGCCAGCGAATCGCGCAGACTTCCTTCTCATTCGTTTTCACGCGCAGATGGTGCTCTTATCCAACAGGCGCTGGTCATAACCATTACCGAATGATTTTCTCATTCATTTGATGTTCTCATCATTCGATCGAACACAGAGCCGGTCACCCCACATGTCAAATTTGTGGGTAGTATTCGAGTACCCTCCTCGCGTGCTGGGACTGCCCTCGGGCGCTTTCATCTCCCTCTAAGATCCCCCGCCACCACCTTCTTTCCTATACATGTGGGAAAGTTCGGCCACTCCTCCCTAGGATCTACGTTTGGGACTATGGATTCTCCTTGTGGCATACATTCACCACTCTCAGGGCCCACCACCTTCCCCTTCCGCTTTAGGAGGCCCTATGAAACCCAGTGTTGCCAGGTTTGGCTATAGGAAACAAATTTGGCGTCAACATGGACGAGTTGGCTATGTGGCTATTTTGGGCTACTGAAAATCTGCGACTTGGCATTGTTTGAGCTATAAGTGGCGCCTTAATCCACGTTCCAGAGGTGGCTCTGATCGGGTAGAAGCAAATCTCGAAGGCTATGTTTATGCTTGCTAAGCCGGCCGCGTGGCTATGCTTGTGTGCGGGCGCGAAATGACCCCTCCCCCCACCCCTTCCCATCCTTCTCTGCACCGTTGTCTGAGCCACTGGTTTTCTTTGATGCACTTAAACTTACACCCCGCTTGACCATTATGCACCCGATCGCAGGACATCGGGATGAACCTGGAAGTAGCAGATTTTTCACAGTACACTGTACTGCTCAGGAAGCCTATGCTCAGGAAGGAAGAGCAGTAACCTAGGGTCGGGGCCGTCGGGCGATCATGGCGCCGACAAGAAAGAAGGGAAGCACGGGTGGATGACACGCCCCAGTGTGTTCATGGCCATGTCTTGATTCTGGGTGGGTGAAGTATCGCGCCAGGCACAGCTTTCGTCCTACTCCACGTATCTCGCGCGACGAAGCTTCACTGCCATTTTCCTTCTTGTGCTAGATGAATTTTTGTCCGGGCTTACATTCGAGATTCATTTCGATAGGTTGGACGTAAGATCGGAACATCCTCTGAGAGGAGAATCCAAACATGGGGAAGTGAGTAAAGTATGCGAGAACGTATAAAAAAGAATCGGAGCAAGACCCCGAGCCAAACCTAACACTTATGAAACCTCTTATACAACGTACGGCCTGGAATAGGGTCATCGTCAAGAAAAACGTTTTCTCTCTGTCTTTGTCTCATATTTCTTTCTTTTCATCACTTAACCCTCTTTCTCCTGCGTAGGGTAGCAAACCGGACGAGTGTCTGACTGACATCGCTGCCTTTGCTATCTCTATTTCCCTATCTAAACCCTTTGCATTAAGAAAATGTGCACAAAAGTTGGAAAACTAAACATTTCCTCCCTTTCGAGAGCAAGCTAATTGTATTCTTTTGGCGAGCAATTATTAGCGCAGAGCAGACACAGCCGAACTCTATAACGTCACGTAAAGCTGGCTAGAGAGCTTAAGGGGGCGTCGTCATCTGTTTTCTGGCGTTCTTGCTTACGATGTCTTCGTTCATGGTAAGACCGATGGTATTTGCAGTTCCAAAACTGTATTTTATCACTAAAGGTCAACTTCACATTTGCTCCTGGTGTCCTTCTTTAAGGAGTACTCCTCACTTTAACATGTCGTGCAACGCACATAGAGATGCTCAATATTCGTTAATTGCCTCAGAGGCCAAGGACCACTCATGAAGAGTCCTTGCTATGTGGTCAGCAGCAAGCAATGCCCAAGACCATTGAAGGCGTATGGGCGCGGCGCGGGACATGCCCCACAGAACGTCACGAAACATGCAGGAAAAGATCGAGAACGACGAGTAGAGAGCAGGTCGAAGATGGGCCACTACCGCGCAAGCCCAAAGGACGAGACAGCGTGTGCCACCATCGCCCTTCGCTCTCTGGTCGCACGCACGAAAGAAGAAAAGCCGAGAAAACGGACAAGAAACGGGTTGCGTATGGAACGACGGGGGCCGCAGGCCCCGGATCACCCGCACCCCGGCTTCCCGAACTGCATCCACCCTTGCAGATCGATATGACCATACACGCACTAGCGTACAGTCACGCACACACACACACATACACGCGTGCTATCGCCGAGCCTGCAGAAGACGAAGACGGGAACCGAGACGAATCGCGGGGACGGCAGCGCGCGATTCCCGAGCTAACATTTCGGGCTCCATCGCAAATACGGGCGGCGGCAGTCCGTGCAAACAGGGCTAGCACGTGTGCGAAGCAGCCTCGGCCGTCTGTCTGCGCCGCTCTGCAGCTGCAGCTAGATGGCTGGCTGGCTGGCTGAATAGCCGGCGCCGTTTTTGCAGCCTCCGGGTCCGGCCGGCAGCCTACAGCGATGCGCCAGCATCCACCGGCTCGCTCGCGCGTTCGCTCACTCTCTCGGCGGCATCCGACGCGGGCAGCAAGCCCTCCGGCTACGATTTTCCCAGAGCCCGACTCGCGCTGGGAAGTAATAAAGCGTTGCCACGCGCCCTCCGTTACACACTCATACTTCCTCTCTTGTCCTGCAAGCTTGCTACTATATGCTATACGGCGATTCGTACGTCCGATGTGCACAGTCGTCGCCGAAGATACCGCGCCGCGCTCCCGAGCACGTGCCTGCGACACAGGATCTAACTGAGTTTTGCAGCGGGTCAATGAGGCAGAACCTCAGGGCACCGAATTAAAGACAAATGCGTTTGTCACACTGACACACAAGAGAGAGAGAAAGGGAGAAAGAGAGAGAGAAACGGGGTGGGAAAGCAGGGAGGTTAACCTGAAAAGATACTGGTTTGCTACCCTGCACTGGGGAAAGGGGCAGGGGAAGTGAAAGGCGGAAAGAATAGGGGAGAGACAAAGCAGTCACAAAAAATGAAAAGAATAAAAAAAATAGAGGAGGTTGGAAACGGCCGTGAGAACTAGTCTGTCAGATAGTCCACTCGAACGCAAAAACTTCAAGACTGACACACAAGACGTTTAATGCACACGGGACGTGAAAACACGATAGCAACGACTTAAATAGCTAACAGTGCAACACGCCTCTCACTGACATTAACAAAGGATGAGACCCCGAAACGATACGAGGAAGGACATTTCGTTACATGCAGTTCTGCGAAAGGAAGAACAGTTGAACGCTGATGATAGGTTGGCGAGGCGATGTGGGAACCGGCGAGTATATCACCAAGGCATTTAAGTGGCTGAGCGACGAGTTGTGGTTGGCTGGCTTTATGTTGAGTCCAGCTGGCTGAGGAGAAACATGCGCCGCAGCGCAAACCTTGAGAATGGAAGTGGCAGGAGACCGGAACGTCCTGGTCAGGCAGCTGCTCGTAAACTCGGGCCCGTAGCCCGACTGCACAAGTTCTGCCAACAGGTGCAGGCGTGTACATGTCTCGGGGTAGAATTCCGTGGCCTGACGAAGTCATGAAGCGCAGGAACTGGCTAACAGGTTTCCCGGTCGAATGAAGCCCTAGTGGCTTGGGTCCGGAACCCAACGGCCTTTCTTCAGCTCCCGGTGCAGTGGGCGACCTTCTTCCTGCGTCTCTTCCAGAAACTCCGCCCGCAACGCGCTTCGTACTTTTGTCCTCTTCGTGGATTCCTGTTTCTCCCCGTCTGGCTCTTTGGAACTTCGTGCGTTTCACCGGGATTTGTTCATTTTTCTTTCATTTTTTTTTACTTGCGCCGCGTAACCTCGTGCTTAATTGATAGTCTTCGTCGCCATCGTCTTTTGCCAGGCACTGCACTCACGTCCACGCACGTACTCTTTGGTGTCATCATCTTGTCTTCTAACCAAACACCGCACGTCATTGCACTCTTCACTCACCACAGTGCCCTTCTCCTCCTCGCTCCCTCCGGCCCTCTGTGATAGCTCGCGACAAGAAGGCGCTTTGTTTCCGTCCTACCACAGTGCTTCGAAGCGAAGCGTAACAAGCCGTTAACGAGGCAGCGCGCTATGATATTACACACTTATCCTTGTGCCTCCGGCTTCCGTTTCCTTCCCGAAAGCGTACTTGGTGAGGGAGAACATGAAATGTATGGAGAGATCACAAAAAAAAAAACTATCAGCCCTTCCACTGGGGTGGAGATGAAGACCAGCGAAGCTGCACTATGGTGGGAATTATGTATTTCCAATTATGACTATTAAGATGTGATGGTGTAATTGGTCATTTGGACTATTAAAGAATGCGAAATATATATGATCCGGTGGTTTTTATTTATTTAGTGACAACAGGAACCATGACCATATGGGCGCTATGGTACACCGCCATAGGGTGTACGGCACACGTTGGCACGTTCTTCATAAACACGTCACCAACGCCGCGCGCGTTCGGTGCGAACGCGGGCGAAACAACAGCGCCGTCGACAACAGTTGCGCGCGTTGTTTGTGTGGCCGCACACAACCGCTGTCAAAGAGGCGGTTGTGTGTCAAGAGGCGGGCGAGAGCCCAGAGAGAGTCAGCGGCACAGGCGGCAGAGACCGGCAGGGCTGCGCGCATGCGCCGCAGTGAGAGAGCGGCCACGCACACGCACAGTATACGCACAGTCTAGGGCCGTGCGTTAGCTCCCCGTGAAAGCGCGCGTCCCGCGCACTCACGCGCTTTCACTCGAACATACAGCATACGGCCAATGAGAGTTTTATTGCGACAGCAATTATATGGACACTTCCACCGGATTTCTGCCGTCGCCGTCGCCGTGAGGTTCCGTATAGATAAAATCTTTCTTCGCCGCGCGCCGTATGCCCGAGCGGAAGCGTGCGGGGACGCACGCTGTCACGGAGAGCGAACGCACTCAATCTTCCCTACGCACAAGAAAGGTAGCGGGAAGCGAGCGCCTGAGGGAGCGGGGGGGGGGGGGGGGGAGACGCACTTCTACTCTGCCAACAACCGCGCTCGTCGCTCGCTCGCACCGTCTCTTCTCCACACGGCTCTGACCTTTATGCGCTGTGCATTCGCCGCTCAGTTTCCGTTGAAGCGATAGACCGCACGTACCTTCGCCCGCTGCGGCGTATATGCGCTTGCTGCCAGCGTTTTGACAGTCGTTGTCTGCAGTCATTCAGTGTGATCTATTCATGTTTGTTTGTGCGCGCTCACACCACAGTTAGTAATAGTCGGGCCACATTTTCCAACGCACGCTACACATGCAATGCTGCCCGGATCGGCAGTGCAGCGCTACAGGTGTGTCCCTTCGCACGCGTTGCCCACGGGCAGCGCTTTTCATCAACACCACCGTTTCACAGGCGCCTTCTCGTGGTCATCGAGTCTCTCTTCATGTCGGTCTACTTACGCCGCAGCACACCTGCTTACTTAATCAGCTCATGTTTACTACAATTCATATTGCTACCAAAGCCGCTCACCTTTCTTCGTATGACATTGGTGTGTTGCTATCGCATTCATTGCTTCGCCCTTAGGGCGAAACTGTGACATTTTTTTTCTCTATTGCTGGACGCGACCATCGAAGAGCGAGCCCTTAACAGCTTCGCTGTAAAAGTGTCTCATCTCGCTTCCTCCTATGTCCATACGCTGTGCCTACTCATCCGACTCCTCTTGCGACGGATAAATTTCACGTTCATACTGTTCAATGGATTCCGTGTCATCTGGAGCGGCTTGTACGAACATTTAATAACAAAAATAATAAAGAATTTAAGAACCCGTTCTTAAATGTTCCTTCGACAACTCATAATCCGCACCAGAGCGCAAATTCGTTATTATTTTCGTTATGAAATTTTCGTGCAAGCCGCCCCGATCGTCACAGTGTCTGATCACACGTCCCCCCTTCCTTTCTCATCGATAGGCGACACCAGTTGACGCCTGGTCCACTATACTAATTCATTTACTATAGCCGATAAACTTCCCCCCTCCCCTCCACCTCCCCCCTCAACTGCGTGCCGCCCTCTTTTCTCGGAGGTGATGATCCCGTGACCTTGGCCCTAAAACTCGGAGGCACACGGTGACAAGGCCACCAAATCGTTAGAGTGCTTTTAAAGGCTACTGCACTATACGAGTGCTTGTGAACATTCAGCTGCGGGTGCGCGCACACTCTCACCTTCCTTCCTCTTTCCTCCTCCCCAAATGTAGGGTAGCCAACCGGGAGCGAACTTGGTCAAACTGCCAAACCTTTCCTTCTCTTTCTCACTGACTTTTGCATTGCTACTCGTCATTGACAGCCTGGGCCGGAATAATGTTGCGATTCTATTCGAACTCTTTTCCTTTCATAGCTTCGTCATGGTCCGAGCGTGCGCTCCGCCAACGTAATCAGCCTTATCGGATAAGAAAAGAATACAATAGAGCGAAAGGAATCCTTACATTGCGCCGGCCCTGGATGCCCTGGATTCATTCGAATCATTCGCGCCACTATACTGGAGTGTGTTTATTGCCGCGCTGAGTCAACCGGCTGCAAGTTCACGAAGACCTGGCTCGCTGTAGCGGTAGAGCGACAAACTTCGCTGTTCGAGAGTATACGCACACGAATATGACTGAAACGTTAAAGGAAGTGCGCCACATGATGAGCGCGAGGTTTCTACTTAAACATGTGGCACAGAGCTTTTTTTCTTCTTTGAACGATTAGAGGAATCAAATATTTTTTTTTGTCGTTCATACACGTTATCTAAAAGAGAGGTAACAGGGAGAAAATTATCAATCGAAAACACACACAAAAAAACAGAGATGGAGAAACAAAGCATTATTTATTAGTGCATTCAAAGTTATTTTCCTATTCTTTATTCGAAAAAGTTTTAAACACTTACCGGTCTGTAGAGAAATGTGCGTGATTTAATCTTAACACACTACGGCACCGTCGAAACCATGGCACCCTGTTACCACTCTGAAACAGAGGTCACTTCAAGTTTCCATCTTTCCTGTTAACGTCTCTCTCAGTTGGTATTCTGAAGGCGAGACACACGCAGTCCAATCATTGCGATTTAGAATTCTTCGAGCTCTTCCAACCACCAATGGGCCGGTAAAATCAAGCAAGTGCTGTTTGATACAGGAGCTGTTTCTTTTTTTTTCTTCTTCTTCTTTTTACTCTCTCCGGGATCATTGTATTGTACTTCATTCTTCGTAACCACTTATTCGACATTCCAATTCGTCTGATTTTCCAACCGGCTGCTCTAGAACATTATAGGCCATTGAAATCATCATTTCAAGAGCGTAAGAGCTTTTTCTTGTTCGTTACACACACTATAAAAAAAATGATAACATCAGGAAGGACCAAGAAAAGGCAGTAGTCATTTGCTACGGCTTTGTCCTTCCTAACGTCCTTCTTGTATTCGTTCAGTGCGTTGTACTAAGCAAATACTTCAGTGTATTACACACACTAAGCACATGAAATAACAGACAGTTGGTGGTTGATTACATTTCTCCGTTTAGCTCAACTATGTTAAGTAAATCTCCGCATGAATAACGCGATTCCGAGATACTTGATAAAAACTTCTGCGGGTAGGTTGGCCGCTAGCGTAGTTTATATATATATATATATATATATATATATATATATATAGGATGAAAAAGATGCTTTTCACAGTTGCTGAGGATATAACTCGCTGATCAGTAACTGCACAAATTGCACGTACTGAGCATAATCAAAAGCACGCTGCGGGTAGCACAAAACACCTTAAAATATGTGTTAAATGTGTTTCTGTCTAACATGGATATTCCTTGAAAGTTTCCACAACGTTACCATCAGCTGTTTCACACTTACATGAAAAAGGGG
This sequence comes from Dermacentor silvarum, assembly GCF_013339745.2. Lineage (NCBI taxonomy): Eukaryota > Metazoa > Arthropoda > Arachnida > Ixodida > Ixodidae > Dermacentor > Dermacentor silvarum. Next base: position 142,358,184 of record NC_051155.1, read on the forward strand.
CACCGCAGTATGCTACCAGATTGGCGTGCGAGATTCCTCAGCTCAAGTATACAGCACCTCCACTTGCGGCCGTTTCTTGTCTCAAACAAATTGTCTGTCTGCAGTAACTTTATAAATTATGTCCCAATCGGAGGTCGCCAAGTGTGAGCGGCAGCGTAGTGCCCAGACACAGCCAAGTCACGATAATCGTGCCCAACATATGTCGTTCCTCCGCAACCAAATAGCATATCGTATGCTTTGGCGCGGCGTGCGCTTTTTCCTACAGAATTAGAGCCCCAGTACGCGACAACCAAAAGCTCGAAAATTTTCATTTCCAGTTCACAAGACGCGGTTGTCGTTGTTTCATGGGCAGGCAGTCGCGCTACATTCTCCTAGTATTTCATGCATGGCAAAGACTATCTTTTATGCATTACGCAGATTATTTGGCGAATATGCAGGGACACTATTTTTACTTGGACTACCACACAGACACACACACAAGCACACACACGTACAAAAGCCCCGGAAAGTCCGTTCAGTTGCCGCAGTGTTTACTCCAAGCCAGCAAGAGATTCAGCCCGTCATTGATTATCTCTCCAGTACCAGTGTCCACATTTGTGGAAACGTTTTCGAAAGCCAAGTACTCCTGAACAAAAAGTGGCGAGACAAGAAAATTGTGTGACTTCTTCAGCCTGGACTATGATTTACTGAACTTCCAAAGGAGGAAGCCAAATCTTGGCTGAGCCGGCCATTAAAATTAATAAAAAAGAAGATGGCTGCGAGCGTTCTCGCAAATCATTCTGTTCGCTACCAGTGTTCCCATTTAAGGCCACTTTTTCTAAAGGAAAGTACGTCTCGGCGAGAACTTTCGAGGAATTCTAATCACCCGAGTGTGTCAACCGGCACCTTGGTTTACGCTACTTGCAAGGAGGGCTTCCTATATGGCGACAGAAACGGCCATAATAAATATAACGAAAATGGATGCAAGCACCTCACAAGATGCTTTCACAACTTGTGTCCAAACTTGTGGACACGGAATTTTTGGCATCAAAATATTTTTTACATACCCAATTTTCTTTTCTGTGAGATCCCGAAATAGTGTGAAATGAAGTTTTAAGAACAGCTACTCAATTCCTTGCCTACATTTTTTACAGCGAAGCTTTATATGGCTTCACTGGCAAATTTTCTGCGTCCGTGCGTGTACACCGTCGTGTCGACAAAAAAAATTTTTTTTTGTCGCCAGAGCTAGTGTAATTTTGAGTTTCCGCGTAACAGAATTATGTTCTCTCATGTGTTCAAATTACAATCCGGTGCTATCATGTCTGCAGGTTCTGTGTAAGTCGTACTTTGTGACGCACTTTACTTTGACAAATTGAATTAGTGCAATAATGCACTTACGCCAGGCGGAGGGACTACTAGAATGAGATTATATGCTGCACTCCGGCACACCTGCGTGAGCGCGTGACGAATGTGTGCACACGATGAACCAATCCTTGATGAGTGGGCGCTCTGTCCGTTGCATCGGTCGCGCAGAGTGCGCTGTGACCGTAATCGACATCAGAGCAAGACTGGGAAAAAAATGGTGTGGTTTAGCTTTGGTTAACCCTGGTTGATAGCGAAAGCTTCACTGCCCTGGCTAGGCTCATTATCGAGCTGTGGCCGAGTTGTGGTTTCGCAATGATATACAGACATGTTTGCAATTAATACAGTGTTGGTTCATCATTTTTTATGCCTGTGAAGACACTGCGGTGATCAGTAAAGTAGTCAGACTTGGCTGCAACTCGCAGCCGGGCCCAACTCTACTCGGGCAACGGCGGCAATGTCTCCTTTCAGGGCTCCGTAAAGGCCTAAATATAGTCCGACGTAGCGTGAACGCGCGCACACGTTATGGTACGTTGGCGAGAACAACAGCGGCTATAGTTCCACCGGTGGTTCGCCGTACTGGCGCAGCCAACGTAACCGGACGCGCGGTCAATGCTCTCCGACGCGCCCGGCGTCTGATAACGTCGGACTATAAACGCGCCTTAATGCTGTGTTGTGGTTTGACCTCTAGCTCTCAAGGTGAAAACTGTTGAGTCGCCGAGGGCAGCTCGAGGTAGCGTAATGAAGCTTTCGTTTCAAAAGTAACCATGCATTCGAATGAGAATGTCAAGTAATTTAGTGAACGTCACTTGAGCGCGCAGGCTTTCGAATGCACCCTCTTTGGTGTATGCTAAAGTGACTGGCAATTTCTTGTTTCGCACTTTTAATATTTAGTTTGTGAATATTTAACATAAAAGACATGCGCTGCCGGTGTTTTGTTTCATGATATTTGTTTGTGGGCTGTCATACTCAAACATCCGAGGAATAAGTTTGTAAATAATGCAAGACAAAGTGTGAGCAACGATAACGTCGGACTATAAACGCGCCTTAATGCTCTCTTGTGGTTTGACCTCTAGCTCTTCAAAGTGAAAACTGTTGAATCGCCGACGGCTGCCCGAGGTAGCGTAATGAAGCTTTCGCTTCAAAAATCAGTAGCCTTTCCCCTGTAGAGGAGATGGGGGTAAGCGAAGCTTGTCGTCAGATTCTTTGGTGTTCCTCCGAACGAATTGCACTGACGAGTACTACGATGTCTTCGAACCACAACCGGTTACACGCACTGCAGCTGGCTCTGAAGTTCCGGTTGAGAAACTCGTGTTGAAACCTGGCCGTCACACCGGGGAAGTTGGCGCTATAGCGTTGCCGAGGCGTGCACCGCCATTGTCGGGTTCCTGGAGGGCTAGACGACGCTGACGTTTGGCCTCAACATCGCGCTCCCGCAACTCCCGCAACTCGCTGACGTTTCGCCTGGGCTTCGGAAGCCCTCACGCTAGAATCGGCACGTCCACGACGAGCCCTTTCCCGAGCGCGTTCATTCTGGATGGAGTCCCGTGAAATGTATTCAAAATTAAATCCGTCTGTTACATAAGGCAATGAATGCCTCATACCCCCTTAAGCAATGGCTCATACCCCCGTACACGCGGCCTCCCCATTACGACGACAGAAGAGGAGTGAAATTCTACGCTGGAATGATTAGCGGCAACGCAGCCAGCTGTGGAAGCAGACGACGACGACGCAGATGACGCGGGTATGCGCAAGCACATGGACGCCACGAACGTGCACCGCGGCGTTGCGAACGAGGTCGTGGACGCAACCTTGATCTCAACGGTGCGACGCCTTGTGGTGGTGGCGCTTGGATAACGTCGGCAACAGCTTGGCTATACATTCACTTTCACAGGGTGGAATGGAGGCGGAAATTTTTTCGGTAGTAGAGAGATGATGCTACTGTTATGCAGGACACAAGCATTGCGCATCACTCACTCATGATATCGGCAGTTATATTGCCCTATGACAAACTTCGGTATACATACTTTCGCCAGAAACCTACATGGATAGTGAACGATTCTTTGTAACGCTTGCGTAATGTAACTCCTGGTAAAAGAAAAAAAAATGACCGCATATCCACGAAGTGAATGATGATGAGTGGTGAATCTCCCGTGTATATATATATATATATATATATATATATATATATATATATACTGCACATGTGTACAGTATATACAGCGCTTATATAGCCCTTGTGCACCGCAGCGCCCCTAGCGGTCTCCATGCAAACCAGAGCTACGGACGGACAACGGACGACGAGGGGCAAGGCTCGGGCCTAAGATGCTTCGCCCCTAAAAATCAGGTGATGGGTTGGAACATTCCCGAAAATATCTCTTTCACTACTGCAAAACGCCCGTACTGTATACAAGCGCCAAAGTTTAAATTCCAACACAACTTCCACATGTCCTTGCAAGTACATATTCACAAGGTAAAAGTGCCACTCCCGAGAGACTTATAGTTCGATCACGATCATGAAATATCCGAATTACATCCTATAGCCTAATCCTTACCGCCAAATATGACCCGCCGTGGTTGCTCAGTGGCTATGGTGTTGGGCTGCTGAGCACGTGGTCGCGGGATCGAATCACAGCCACGGCGGCCGCATTTCGATGGGGGCGAAATGCGAAAACACCCGTGTACTTAGATCTAGGTGCACTTTAAAGAACGCCAGGTGGTCCAAATTTCCAGAGTCCCCCCCTACGGCGTGCCTCGTAATCAGATCGTGGTTTTGGCACGTAAAACCCCATAATTTTTTCACCGCCAAATAGAGACGCAAGCCAGGCAAATCTGCGGTAACCTTCGCTTGCTCTCCTCCGATGAGAATCTTTGACCGCCACCCCCCGCACAGTAAAAACAAAAAAAAAGAACAAAAAAAAGATAACCAGCAAACTTTTTCTCTTTTTTTTTTTCGTGATTTACATCTCCCAAGACCACGTGCGGCCAGGTGCACTGGTGCATAGCCTCTGAAAGCACTGCAGTTTAACTAAGTTTAACCTGAAGGTGTTTAACTGTTTAAAGTGTAAACCACCGGCACGGAAACTCTTTCCTTTACGGAATCTAATTTTCCTCGTTTCAAGCTATAGGCCCCGTTGTTGTTGAACGCTTAGTGGAAAATGGCTTGACGTGGATGCTTTTGAATAATGAGCACAAATCGCACAAAGCGTGCAGCATTTGTGTGCAACCTAATTTTTCGCTGCTCGGAATATAAATCCCACATGCATAAAACAGAAAGAACAAATTTGTATTTATTAGAACACACCTCAAAAACGACACGTAAGTGCGCTCGACGCACAAACCAGCTCTCGAGGAAAAACGGTGGGTATATTTATCATTGTATGCCGCGGCACAAGGGTTCTTACAACAAGAGCTACATACGCTGCGGCTCGGCGCACGGGGCGTATATAGAAGTCAGAATCCAATAACGCTGCAGGCACAAAGCTCAGCGGCAAAAAGCCGCGGCGCGCGGCATCCGCATCCAGGTATATAAAAGCCGACCGGAGCATGCATGCCCATCTCACAAAAGCCATACATGTCGAGTGACATTGTTTATCGACGTGTCATCGCCAATAAAGTGACATCGATATCCGAAATGGCATTTTCGCCGGAGATCGCGCACTTCGCCCTTTTACGCAACAGCTGCTACCTGTCGCTGTCGGCGTGCGCGCGGCCAAAGTATATTAGAAATGATGGTGCTCCTTCCTTCCCGCCCCCCCCCCCCCTTTTTTTTTTTCTTCTTTGGAGACGTAAGATGGGAGAATTCGGCGCAAGTGCTCCGTGTTCGAGAAGGTGGCATTATTGTTTCAGAGAAACGAAATATTTACAGAAAAGAGGGAGCGAGAAACCGATTCAGATTTAAAAGTCACTCAGCGGATATCGACTGCACGCAGAGAACTACTGAGAGAGAGCGAAAGAGAAGAGATAAAGGCCATTTGGCTTTGCGGGATGGGGGAACGAATTTGCCTCACGCATATTTGAGGGCGTGATCGAAGTCCCGAGCGCGCATGTCACGTGTTCTGGCGAGACAGCGTATTCGGAGATACGTATTATAACCGCGTAACACCGCCCCCCCCCCCTCCCCTTCACTCCATTCGTTTTTCTTCTTCCCCGCTGCCAGTCAATTTCGTAAACCGGAACAGCGCGGAACAGCTCGCGGTTCCAACCTCCCAAACGCGACACGCAGTTGCAGACTATGGATAAGCTCCACGGTGTTCTTACGAAACGCCTGCATTCTCCTGTCAGCTTTCAAGCGCCTGCCAGGCGTGTTTCAAAACAATCTTCTCGCATTCATAAGCGGCAGGCTCCGAAGTAAGAGGCAACCGATATCCTTACGTAAGATCAACTGGCCGACTGCACTCTCGATCTGTTGTGCTGCAAACCTTATTGCTTGGAACGCGCTGGTGTGGTGGTGAGTCTCGCATCAACTACAATATAAACCGTCGGTAGACGACTCTAACGGCGCAGAGCGTTTCTCATAACTGAGTAAAACTTGCAAGCCACTATGAAAGAACACGAGTACGACGCATGCAAGGTATGCGTTAAAAACGTGAACATTAGAAACGTCCAGTCAGAAATTTGGCCGCCAACTGAGCATTCATTCGAAGCTTGGAAAACTTATCAGCTTTACTTCTCTAGTAGGTCAGTCTTTTTCAGTGATTTAAATACTGAAAAATATGCGAATCCCACGCGCTGTTCAGGTGAAGCTTTCATTGACAACGGCGGGAATGAAGGCGATGAAATGACGTCGAAGGAGCAGCGACGAGGAGTGACGACGAATGCATGTTTGCGGCATGAAGAGATGCGGATCAAGCTATAGAGTAACGATGTACCGACCCCTAATGACATCACGACAATGGTATGAGGACGAGTGTACGACGACTGCACGACGACGGTGGTGTGATGGCGACGGCATGACGACAGTCGAATGACGAAACTAGATTGACGACAACGCAACCACCAAGACGGCATCACGACCCCGAGGACATACCTAGTGGCCCAACCTATTAGTCTACTTAGGCGACTGACTCGGAGTAAAAGGCGGGACGATGACATGATGACGAGAGTGAGATAACCAAGCTGGAATGATGACGATAGAACGACCACGACGGCATCACGACCGCGAGCACATCCCCGGTGGCGCAAGCTAGTAGACAATTCGTGCCACTAGGTCGGCGTAAGAAGATAGATAGATAGATAGATAGATAGATAGATAGATAGATAGATAGATAGATAGATAGATAGATAGATAGATAGATAGATAGATAGATAGATAGATAGATAGGGAATCAAGGAGAATTTAAAAAATGCATTTTTTAATCCTCCTTGTGTGGAATAAGACGACGACGAACGCGCGAGCAGTGGCACGAGCGCCTCTCTGTGACCACGTGACGCGTGCAATCAGGCACGCACGAGGCACACCTTTATAGTAAGCCGCAGCCGTGGCTTCAGCCAACACATCTCGTATTCATGGCTAGTGCTTGCACGTTTCTCGCGTAGAGTATTTTTCTCGCATATACGTGATGCAATAAATACGACGTATGAATGAATGAATGAATGAATGAATGAATGAATGAATGAATGAATGAATGAATGAATGAATCTTTATTAGAAACAGTGACTTGTCATTCAATAAGAAAAAAAAAGGCAGTCGTGGCTTCAGGGAAGCGTGCTCGTCTGGCACCGGGGAGGCCTGGATTGGATTCTCACCCAGACCGAAATTTACCAAATTTTCCTTTCAAAGCCACTAATTTACTTTGTTTACACGAACCTGCCTGATAAATGTGACGTCAATCCAAACATTTTTAGAAACGTTTTTATTCTTTGCGGAGTCGGCCATTTTTCGTCACGGCACAGCTTCGCCAAAGTCCCTGCATGGTCACCGCCTGCATAGACACCCTAAGGTTTTCGCCTTAATAATTAATTTTTCAGTATTATGTGACCACCGTTATTATTATGGCACACCGTTATGATTGCTAATTTGGATGTTCGAAGAATCGCGCACTGCCCCGTCGCCAACGCATTGATTTGTAGCAATACACGAGGAAAGCATTTTATATTTTGCCAGGAATCTGCACTGAGAATGATTCCGCTATCCTTGTCTGCCTTTTCTCATTCCAGATGCGCGAAATATAAATTTTTTCACTTCAATCGTACAATCGTCACAAGAAGGGGTTACTTTTTGTCTGCCGTGCATAACATGCGTCAGTGCACACCTTATGCCCATGATACTGGGGCTGAATTCACGAAGCTTTTCTTTCAGGAGTGATTTTATGCCACTGGCTAGTCGCCTTCACAAGTAATATGTACAGCATCAGGATTGGCTGGAAATGTCTATTGCGAACAAGTCGATATAACGTAAGAACTTTTTGTGAATACAGGCGCTGATCTATTACTCGCCACAAAGTGCCTTAGTTATATCCGCTCGTCGAAGGTCACGAAACTAGTTCTCGCCAACCTTTTCTTAATTCTAGCCAATCAACGTGGTCCTTAACCAACGTCCAGCTCCAGCCTCAGTACTTCAACTTTCCGAGACCACGACACGCTAGGTGCATTGAATGTTAAATTGCTTTTATATGTGAATGCATAATTTTCTTTCCGCAAGGTGAATAACTGACACCACCACGAACGCTTCAGTAATATATTTCGGCACGTAACTAATGCGTTGTAACCTCACCAAGCCACAACTTTCTTATTTCTGAGCAAACCTGTCGTGGTTGCTTAGTGGTTTTTGCGTTACGCTGCTAAGCGCGAGGTCACGGGATCAAATTCCGGCCACAGCAGCTGCATCTTGATGGGGTCTAAATGCAAGAACGCCTTTGTACCGTGCACTGGGTGTACGTTAAAGAGACCCAGGTGGTTGAAATTAATCCACTACGGCGTGCTTCGGCCATAATCAGGTCTGAGCAAAACGTAAGTCGCATTCTAAGTCGTAACCTAAAAAAAACCTAAGACGTAAAACTAAGTCGCATTCCATATAGCTATGCTTGTTTCTCCTGAAATTACCGTGGTTGATAAACTGCAAGTTCTTGGTCACCTCAGGATATAAGGGGGTAATTGTGTATGGAATGAATAAGCGGGCCCGTCCGTGCACTTATTCCTTGATTCGCTACCGTCTTTTCTATTGGTTCATTCAGTCCATAGGTCAATCGGCCAATAGAAGCGAATCTCTTTGGTGGTCAGTCAGTCAGTCAGTCAGTCACTCACTCGCTCGCTCGCTCGCTCGCTCAGTAGGCAATAATGCACGCCCGAAACATTTGCGCCGTTTCACCGTACTAATATGAGGGCAAATAAAAACAACGCGCGGCCTCAGAGTTCGCGCAAGTGCCGGGCACGCTGTTTATTTCCGTATCTGTTTTTTCTTTCTTTCTTTAATCGCCGATACAGACAAGTCACACATCCGCTGGGGCGACGAAACTCGGGCGGGCACCGTGTGGAACAAAAGCCAGCTCGACGAGTACGACGACGCTTCCTTCCGTGAAAACGGGCTCCGGTCGGCGCACGTAGCGAAGTATAACGTAACCAAACGGGGAGGCCGTTCTTTCAGTGCGCGCGCGGCGCGCTCTCGTGAAACCGGCTGCTGCTGCGACACAAAGCGTTAATATATCGAGCTCGGTGAGAGAGCGGAGCGCGCGCCAACTCTACGCGAGGAGGTGAAGCACGTGCCAGTGCGTCGACTGCACTGCCAGTGTGTGTGTGTGTGTGAGGGGGGGGGGGGGGGGAGGGGTTGGAGCGAGTGGTGGATGGTGCAAGGAGAGGGGAGGGGGAGAGAGAGGGTCTGCCGACATACGGGCCCCTGGTGTGGTGTGGTTCCTGTCGCGCCATTCACGGGGGGCCGCGCACGCGTAGCAGCCGCCGCCGCGGGTTACAAAAGAGCTCTCCTCTTCAACGCGTTTTTCCGGCCACGCAGGCAGCTAGCTACCCTTCGGTCGGTAGTTCCCGGGGGGGGGGGGGGGGGGGGGGGGTACGTTCGCGAGACAAAGGGGCACGTCGCGACGACGCGTACACTGGTGGTGCCCGCACCGTGAACGTTGGAGGGCGCGCGCGCGCTCGGCACGCCGAGAAATGAATGTAGGGGAGAGGGGAAGCGGCCACTCGAAATCAGTGTTGCGGAGAGTCGGAACGGCCGGTTAATCTTTCACGATTCTAATTAATTAAAATGCAAATAAGGGTGGCCCGCTGTGCCCGAAACACTAGCAGCAGCCGGTGCGTGCAGCAGGCGTCCGCATGGAGCCATCTTTCCCTGCCGCTTCCAAAGTCGCCCTTCCCCTCTCGCTTCTCCTTTGTGTCTTGAAAAACGGGGACTGCTGTAAGATAACGCTGAAACTGCAGCAGCAGCTTCTTTTTTATGCGTGTATGCATATTTCGGCAAAGGGCAGGCGGCGAGGTAAAGCATACGTAGCTGACGTGGAAAGAAGGAAGAAACGTAAGCATAATAGTTGCCACGACGCTGCGGGACTTGCGCGCTTAGTTATAGAAACATTTTGTCGGACTGAACAAGACTAAGTCGGTCAGAGATTAGCTGCTTTCTTTGCTTTTTTTTTACCCTTATATACTCAATGTTTTCTCCTCAAGTAAAAATAACGGGTGCTGTTTCACTGTTCAGTTGCTCGTATATTCTCGCTCCGCGTGGTCCCATAGAACTTCATGGGGAGCCACTTTTGTGGGAGCTTGAATTTCAAATTTCCTGCGATGTGAAACGTGAATCTCAATATCAATGCTTCGTGAAGGCTGCTTTTTAAGCGTTCTCATAAACCTTCCCTGTGCGGATAAAAACCGGCATAATACCCCTGCTTGGTTAACTAAATCAAGACACGAACGTGGACGGCAGGTCTTGCTATTTTGTCGTTTGCAAATAAATATAAAACTTACACGATGAAAAGAACGCCTAAGCGTTATCACAATTTCTCGTCCTCATCTACGCAGGCCTCGTCGACTAGGAAGCTAATAGCACTGCTCCCTTGTCAAAATCTCTACTGCGGGTATTTTTTCCACCGAAGTCACGCCGTAAATTTAATTCGTGTAGCATTCGTAGCATGACTAGTAGCATTCAGACCGTCGTGAATGCTACTAGTCAATCTGGAGTAATCTCCGACAGAGATAGTACGTCACACGGTGTTTCTAACCTCGGTCTTAGTCCATATCGACAGAGGACCACGTAACAGAGTGGTTGCGCCCAATGTCCGCGACAAGCCGCTCTTTCTGCGCCCAAATAGAAGCACCGTGCACCCCTACGCATGTTTTCGTGTGAGGCAGTGATAAAAGCAAAGCAATGGCAGCGAGGTTAACCAGAGGATACTTCAGGTTGGCTACCCTGTACTGGCTCTGAGCGATGGCAGCGAGCTTTCTATCCCACGTTTTCACACGCCTGGGGCGAGGAGTATGAGTCGCTGAACTCACTCATGAGCACAGGCCGGTAAATTAAACGGAAGTTACTCAGACTCTTTCCCAAAATATACTTTTTACTCAGGGCCCTCACTCGGACGCAGACTCACCAAACTTCTACTCAGCCGGGCTAACTCCGACTAAGATTCTCAGACTCGGCAGAATTCTACTCTAATGGGCTCTCTCGGACTGCTTTACTCACGAAAATTCTACTCAAGCGTTTTTTTTTTTTTTTTTTTTCGGGCAGTTCTCTGTTTTAAGTTAGCTGCCACGGCCGAGGAAGAACGCAGGTGCTCTGCGTTCACGACTTTCCGCTGCGAACAAAACCAGAGTAAAGTATCCAGCTGCACACTTGTAAGCTCTTGCGACAAGCGTGTAAATTCAATCGCAACGCGTCACATCGCCCACCCCATCGCTTGCCGCGGTAGATGTTCGACGGGAGGAGAGGAGGTGAGCACCAGTGACGTATATATCTCACTGTACGACGTACAGTAAGACTTTGTCGCTTGGCAGAGAGTCTAGAAGGGCAAGACACAATAATAAAGCATGCGTGCGGCTGTGTTCGTGGAAAAAGTGTAGAAGTGGGGAGGTTGTACCCGAGGCCCCGCCGCGGAGGCCGCTGCAGCAGCGGGCCTGCACATCACCCTAGCAGTTGTGTGCGTCGCGCCCGCCATTGAAAATTAACGCTAAGCGGCGACCGGGGCGTGTTGGCTCTCGTGATCCGACACGCGCCAAGCGCCGCGCCGTCGCACCCTTTGGCGTCGGAACAAAACGTCGAGCGAGCACGAGTGCTGCGGTACGGATTTGCATAGCGAAGCAAATGGGCCCCCGAGGTTAGCGCGGCGCGCGAATCGGTCCGCCATCGCAACGGCTTTTTTTCAGATCGAAGAGGATCAGGTCCCGGGGACGACGACTTACACTCCGTGGAGATGGGGCCGGGCCGCGGGACATTGTTAGTGCATGTTCCGGACAGAGGCAGAGAGAGAGATGCTGCTTTGTAGCGGCGATGTATGCTGGGAAATGGCGTCGCATTGCGACGTTTCCTCTTTCAGAAGTGAAGTGGGCGCTCTCGCGCCGAAGTGACTAAATAAAAAATAAATAAATAAATAAATAAATACGCTAGGGACGTGGGACTGAGAGCAGTTTTTGTTTGTACTGCAAGATTTGTCGGCGCTGCACCTTTTAGTCTCGCAGGAGTTTCGCGCGTGTTTAGTTGCCCTCTCCTCTATAGCTGCTTGACTGCTACAGATGTAATGCAAAAATGCGTAAGAAGCTTCCCGGTTGGCCCGCTTATTGCATCCGCACCGGACGAAACGCTCGGCAACGAGCAGCTTACCGATGCTCGTCATAAAACAAACACTACCCGCTTCAAACCTATCCTCTTGCACGAACGCATGCGCAGCGGATGTTTAATATTACGTTCTTAGTATGACAGGACAGTACAAACGCTTTTAAATTAGTAAGTAATCCGCGAGGTGATTTACGAAATGTCCGCTCGCTGCGGAAGGTCCGAGTAAAACAATAGGAGAAATAAAAAAAAACAGCTGGGTGCCCATACTTTGTGTTTTGTTTGGTATATTGGTATAGCCATTAAATAGCTAATATATACTCAGGTAATCCGGTTTCCTCTACTCATACATTGCATTCCTTTTTTTATTTTCCGTTACTTACTTGAAATGCCAGAAGGTGGTAAAGGAGGTGGCCAATAGAAATCCTCAGAGGTGCTAAGGTTATGGTATGAGGATGGTGCGTCTATGGGTGCGTGACGCGAGGGCAGCTTTAGACAAGTGTTGAATTGCGACAGGGAACTTTGGCTGTAGATGTTAAAAAAGTCTTACGCTTCATGCGACAGTACTCTGTTTTCTCTAAGATCCACCGTACAAAGATATCGTGCAGTGCTTGTTCCTGAGCTCGCGAGGCTAAGTATTTGGTTGTTAGCCGGCGCAGTTTCTCTGTACTTTCCTTTCTTCCTGTCTACCGCTCTTATTATTGCGATAGCAATTATATGGACACTCCAAAGCGGATTTCTGCCATTGGCGTCGTCGTCGCCATCGCCGTGAGGTTCCGTATGACGTCAACGGCGATGAAATCGTCGCCGCGCTCCGGAGGCTGTATGTGCGAGTGAAAGGGTACGATGGACGTGCGCGTTCACCGGGAGCGAACGCACGTCGAAGAGCAAACGCGCGTTCTGCGCCGTGCTCCCGGAAGGGCTGCAGAATTAAGCGTCTCTTTCCTCCTTTACAATCACCATATATAAAGAGCAAACGCGACTTCTTCCGTCGCGCGAGAGGCCGTAGGGGGGGGAGGAAGGGAGGGAGGGGAGGTGACGTTTAGCTGCGGCACCAAGTGCGTATTTATATAAAAACGTTGCGAGGCGAGAAGGTGGGTAAGATTTCCGACGCTGCTCGACGAGTGTCCCATTGTGATATCGTCGAAAACCTCCGAGCCGCCCCCAGAGGCACCGGCAACAGTCACCAACGCCACGCGCGTTCGGTGCGAACGCGAGCAAAACGCCGACGGAGTCGACAACAGTTCTGCGCGTTACTGTGATGCTGCATGTCCAGTATATACAGCTGATAAAACTACTGTCCTTACTCCGTATAGCTCTCTTATAATTTGCTATCGCAATTGATTTCCTTTCGGGTGAAACTGCGACATTTTTTTTAAGGGCGAAGCTCCTTAGGGCGTGGGTCTGTCCTTCCTCCGTATGTAGCCACCTGTAGTTTTATGAAGTGTTCAACAGATGGCATGTAGCCACCTGTAGTTTCATGAAGTGTTCACTAGATGGAGTAAGTCCGTAGCTCTGGTTGGCATGGAGACCGCTATGTATGTATGTATACGCATATATACATATATATGTATATGTATAGTATAACCGGAAGCCGACTTCCGCTTCCGTTTAAACTTCCGCTTCCGTTTCCACTTCCGGTTCCGCTTCCGGTTCCGAAAGCCAGCTTCCGGCTTCCGGAGAACGCTTCCGGCGTTTTTCTCTCTCATCCGTAGCTAGGTGCGCTGCGGTGCACAAGGGCGTTCGTTCCCGACAAGCGTTCTCTTTCTCTCGCTCCCGACGCGCGCTCTCTTTCTTTCTCGTCCGTAGCTAGGGGCGCTGCGGTGCACAAGGGCGTTCGTTCCCGACGCGCGTTCTCTTTCTCTCGTTCCCGTTGCGCGCTCTCTTTCTTTCTCGTCCGTAGCTAGGGGCTCTGGGGTGCACAAGGGCGTTCGTTCCCGACGCGCGTTCTCTTTCTCTCTTTCCCGTTGCGCGCTCTCTTTCTTTCTCGTCCGTAGCTAGGTGTGCTGCGGTGCACAAGGGCGTTCGTTCCTGTCGCGCGTTCTCTTTTTCTCGTTCCCGTTGCGCGCTCTCTTTCTCGTCCGTAGCTAGGTGCGCTACGGTGCACAAGGGCGTTCGTTCCCGACGCGCGTTCTCTTTCTCTCGTTCCCGTTGCGCGCTCTCTTTCTTTCTCGTCCGTAGCTAGGGGCTCTGCGGTGCACAAGGGCGTTCGTTCCCGACGCGCGTTCTCTTTCTCTCTTTCCCGTTGCGCGCTCTCTTTCTTTCTCGTCCGTAGCTAGGTGCGCTGCGGTGCACAAGGGCGTTCGTTCCCGACGCGCGTTCTCTTTCTCTCGTTCCCGTTGCGCGCTCTCTTTCTTTCTCGTCCGTAGCTAGGGGCTCTGGGGTGCACAAGGGCGTACGTTCCCGACGCGCGTTCTCTTTCTCTCGTTCCCGTTGCGCGCTCTTTTTCTTTCTCGTCCGATATGATAAGTGGTTCTTGAGGGAAAGGGAAAGGTTGGCGCTATCTTCTGCAGCCCTTGAGGGAGCACGGCTCAGCGCCATTCTCGTCCGTAGCTAGGTGCGCTGCGGTGCACAAGGGCGTTCGTTCCCGACGCGCGTTCTCTTTCTCTCGCTCCCGACGCGCGCTCTCTTTCTTTCTCGTCCGTAGCTAGGTGCGCTGCGGTGCACAAGGGCGTTCGTTCCCGACGCGCGTTCTCTTTCTCTCGTTCCCGTTGCGCGCTCTCTTTCTTTCTCGTCCGTAGCTAGGGGCTCTGGGGTGCACAAGGGCGTTCGTTCCCGACGCGCGTTCTCTTTTTCTCTCGTTCCCGTTGCGCGCTCTCTTTCTTTCTCGTCCGTAGCTAGGGGCTCTGCGGTGCACAAGGGCGTTCGTTCCCGACGCGCGTTCTCTTTCTCTCGTTCCCGTTGCGCGCTCTCTTTCTTTCTCGTCCGTAGCTAGGGGCGCTGGGGTGCACAAGGGCGTTCGTTCCCGACGCGCGTTCGTCCCGACGCGCGTTCTCTTTCTCTCTTTCCCGTTGCGCGCTCTCTTTCTTTCTCGTCCGTAGCTAGGTGCGCTGCGGTGCACAAGGGCGTTCGTTCCTGTCGCGCGTTCTCTTTTATTGCGCGCTCTCTCTTTCTCGTCCGTAGCAATTATATGCGACAAGGGCGTTCGTTCCCGACGCGCGTTTTTGCCGTCGGCGTCGCCGTCGCCGTCTAGCGCGTCGGGCCGTTCCCGAGGTTCCTTTCTTTCCGTATGACGTCAATGGAGATGAAATCGTCGCCGCGCGCCGCCGAACGCTGTATGTGCGAGTGAAAGGGCGCGAGGGACGCGCGCTTTCACGGGGAGTGAACGCACGGCGGAGAACAAACGCGCGTTCTGTGCCGTGCTCCCTTAAGGGCTGCAGAAGTAGGCGTCTCTTTCCTCCTTTACAATCACCATATATGTAGAGCAAACGCGCCTTCTTCTGACGCACGAAAGGCCGCGGGGGGGGGGGGGGGCAGGGAAGGGAGGCGACGTTTAGCTGCGGCACCAAGTGCCTATTTATATCAGAGCCTCCGGCAACAGTCACCAACGCCGCACGCATTTTGTGCGAACGCGGCAAAACGCCGGGCAAAACGCCGACGGCGTCGACAACAGTGCTGTGTGTTGCCGGTGCTGCTGCATGTCCAAGTTTGTACAGCGGATAAAACTACTATCCTTACTCCGTATAGCTCTCTACTAAGTTGCTATCGCAATTGATGCTTCGCCTTTCGGGTGAAACTGCGACAACTTTCTTTCTCGTTCCCGTTGCGCGCTCTCTTTCTCGTCCGTAGCTAGGTGCGCAGCGGTGCACAAGGGCGTTCGTTCCCGACGCGCGCTCTCTTTCTCTCGTTCCCGTTGCGCGCTCTCTTTCTTTCTCGTCCGTAGCTAGGGGCTCTGCGGTGCACAAGGGCGTTCGTTCCCGACGCGCGTTCTCTTTCTCTCTTTCCCGTTGCGCGCTCTCTTTCTTTCTCGTCCGTAGCTAGGTGCGCTGCGGTGCACAAGGGCGTTCGTTCCCGACTCTTTCTCTCGCTCCCGACGCGCGCTCTTTCTTTCTCGTCCGTAGCTAGGGGCGCTGCGGTGCACAAGGGCGTTCGTTCCCGACGCGCGTTCTCTTTTTCTCGTTCCCGTTGCGCGCTCTCTTTCTCGTCCGTAGCTAGGTGCGCTGCGGTGCACAAGGGCGTTCGTTCCCGACGCGCGTTCTCTTTCTCTCGCTCCCGTTGCGCGCTCTCTTTCTCGTCCGTAGCTAGGGGCGCTGCGGTGCACAAGGGCGTTCATTCCCGACGCGCGTTCCCTTTTTCTCGTTCCCGTTGCGCGCTCTCTTTCTTTCTCGTCCGTAGATAGGGGTGCTGCGGTGCACAAGGGCGTTCGTTCCCGACGCGCGTTCTCTTTCTCTCGTTCCCATTGCGCGCTCTCTTTCTTTCTCGTCCGTAGCTGGGTGCGCTGCAGTGCACAAGGGCGTTCGTTCCCGACGCGTGCTCTCTTTCTCGTCCGTAGCTAGGGGCGCTGCATTGCACAAGGGCGTTCGTTCCCGACGCGCTCTCTCTTTATCTCTCGTCCGTAGCTGTGGATTACCACAATGATCCCCCGGTGCTTCGCCCACTCATCATCATTCACTTCGTGGATATGCTGTGATTTTTTTTCTCATCGAGTTACACATTACAACGCAGCAATATATTTTATACTGGTCGAGTGGAATTAAAATTAAAATGCATCTCAAAAAGCTAGGAATGCAAAAAGCTAATAAATAAAAAACGGAAACACTCGCACCTCGCGCAGAAACACTAAACCTATCGCGCAAGTGAGCTCACTCGAATCTAACAATGCGCCCTGCTCCTCCTGTACCATCCTACATTTATCTGACATTTTCTTTATTCTACGAGCCTTGCTTTATTCATACTGAAAGAAGGACTGAACGAAAGTGGCCTGACAATCATCAGGAGCATGAGAAGCATTAAAATTTGCTACCTTTCCCGCTAGGAGAAAGCTGTAGGAGAAGAGAAGGAGTTAAATAATAAATGAATTAATCCTTTATTTCACCAGGAGTATTACGCTTGAGGCGGAGCCGTCGAACACTTGGGGAAAGAGGCAAGGAGAATGTGAATAGAGTAACCACTAGCTCTTCAAGTATGCGATAGCAAACTTTGATTGTGATGATCGCGACGTCTCGACAGCTGGATCTCGTGCACCACGGGCGACCTCGCTCACACACTCTCATTTATCAAAGTGACATTTCTAGTACTTCGTATCTCTTCTTGAGACTTTGTGAACATTGGGACGGCGATCGCGTACGGTCAACACAACTCAAGTTGTCTGTTAGATGCTTCCAACGTGGGCTAACTTAGCCACTATTGCTCTAAAGAAATGCGTGACACATAATGGAATCATAGCTCTGTCTTCCAACGCAGCAGCAAAATGCTCTAACCATTAAATAACGATTGCGAACATGCTTCTTTCGTGCCAAAGTCGCTGTTTGAAACAAAGAGGTTTAAAAAATATTTTTTTACAGCAAAGCTGTATATTGTGGGCGTTTATTACGCACATCTTCCTCATCTGTATGTTATCATCATCATCCTCACACTTTTACCTATCCTCCTCTTCGCCTGTATATGGGACCATCATCATCGCCTGTGTGCTGCGCTGGTTCGCTGACGAGCTCCCGGGCCTAATAAACGTCGTCGCAACCGAAACGTCACAAGTGGTGGAGTGTGCTCTTCGGTCCTACGTCCTCGGGTCGTCCGGTCTGCCTCCTGGAGCTTCGTTCAGGTCGCCGCTTGCGCCCACCGTCAGCTAACATGCCGCAGGACGTGCAGCCTGGCGCCCCTATTGCCACCATTCCGACATCGCAAGTGCCTCCTTCCATTATCATCAACAGCCCCCAGCGTGACCCCCATCTCTTCGCTGGTCTTCGCGGAGAGGATGTCCAAGACTGGCTGGACGATTATGAGCGAGTCAGTTCCGCCAATCACTGGGATGATGTTCATAAACTCCGCCATGTCTCCTTCTATCTGTCTGGTGTGGCGAAGACGTGGTTCTTTAACCACTAGACCGACTTGACCAACTGGACTCTCTTCAAGCACCAGCTTCGTGAAGTGTTCGGCACACCGGTCGTTCGGTCCACTCTCGCCAAGAAAAGCCTCGATGCTGGCAAACAACACCTGGGCGAGTCGTACACCTCCTACGTCGAGGACGTCTTGCACTCTGCCGACGTGTGAATTTTTCAATGTCGGAGTCGGACAGGGTACGCCACATTCTAAAATGCATTTGAACTCTTGCCTTCAATGCCCTCGCCACTAAGAATCCGGCTACCGTGGCTGACGTGGTCACCACTTGTCAGCGCCTCGATGAGCTCGAGTCTGTCCGCCTACAGCCCGACATTGACGGTGCCCCTTCTATGGTGGACCACGATCTACGTACACTGATACGCACGCTCATACGCGAAGAGTTGCAATCGATGGGGTTACCCTCACCTTTGACGTGTCCCAGCAATCCTTTTGGTGGGTCTTTGCGTGACGTTATCAGGGAAGAACTGGCGTCCTTGACCTGCGCTGTGCCAGTACAAGCTCCTGTCCCCCACGCATTACCGACTACCGCACTACCGACATACGCGCAAGTTGCTGCCAAGCCTCTCGGCCTAGCCTCCCATAATTTTTTCAATGTCCGTGCCTCAAAACTCCCGCGCCCTCTATGAAGAGGCAAAGCAAACCAGTGAGGCATGTGCTGACACCTGGCGTAGCAAGAGGTAAGCTAAGAAACCACCCAATACTACAAAACGCCGCCTTTTATGAGGAAGCGGAGCAAACCAGTAAGGCATGTGCTGACACCAGGTTTAACAAGAGGAAAGCTAGGAAACGGGCGGCGAGTAGCAGCGAAGATCGTGCCCGAGAGGCTGCCCGTAAGCACTCGACAGGAAGACGGGTGCCGCGGAGCGGAGAATGCGGCGAAGCGACGCAGGTACCACGCCAGTAAATTGGACGAGTACAAGGGTGCGTACGCGAAATTTGACTTTCTGGACAGACATTCCGGATTCAGTTGTGCGGTGTGCGACAGACTGTGGTTCGAGAACGATTTGATGGTGATCGGTAATGCTCGAGATGTCACGAAGCGTGAACGTGATGCGGTTTTGACAGCTACCCCAGCTCCTGACTTAGCCAGCTGCTCGGCTTGGCTGCGCCACGTGAGCGCTAATGGCCGTAGCGCGCATCGATCATTTGGTGTGACAGGTGGTTGATAACAAGCCGCATTTCCGTGCCTGCGCAAAAACCCGATTAAGCAGTTAGTATGTTGCGTGCGCTGGTATGGGGAGACCGAGTGTAGTGCGTACTGACGAAGATCCGCTCCGCTGGTAGCCCACATTCACAGAGTGGAATGTGCGCGATTATTAAACCTCCTTGGTTTGAAACTCCTGGCGCGTGCGTCACGTGCCAGTTTCTAGCATCATTTCTCGCCCAACTGGCGCTTGGAGGCGCTGCGTTAGACTACGCTGCGTCCGGCATTGGCCCCCATTTTTCGTCAGACGGACACCTATCAAGTGCGTGAGGTCAACCTATAATGCCGTTGCATTCAAACGTTCCAACAGCGAGGGTTGAGCCAATGGAAACCATTTCAGGTGTGATCGACTGCTGCGACATATTTATCACTCGTATATCCGTGCGGTTAAAGTAAATCTGTCCCCATATACCGATAGGCATTCGTTCTCAACCTTCAGCCCTCACCCCGGAAGCAACAAACACGCACGATGCGAAAGCGTGGAAAGCGTGGAAGCCCACCAACAATATTCATGTCCACACGCGTGTCAGTCTCGGCGATCGCTAACAAGAGCTCGAACGGCGTGGTGTGCCGAAAAAAAAGTGGGGGAGACCAACGGTGCGACGCGCTGCTCTCGTGACGCGATCGAACAATCGCCTCTCGTCGATCGACCAACGACGGCGGAGTGGTGGTGGTACTGCTGCTTGTGCCACCCTCTCCGGCCATTTATAGTAGGCGGCACGACATAGCCCACTCAGTGTTCGGCAGTATATCGATGCCCAGTGCCCACCACCCTCTCCTCCACGTACTTCTTCGCTGCCTTGTTTCTTCATTATTCTCTTTTCTTTACTTCGTGCCTGGCTCTCACGTACAGAGAAAAAGAAGAGACCCTGGTGCGTACCCAAAGCGCAGAAAGCGGAGGTCGCAAAGGAGCAGCTGTTTAACGATGGCCGACCCTTCTTATTGACGGAGGGGCCAACTATATACGCTGCGCACGCCCTTTCCTTTTGTGCGGTACGCCTTCGCTGTCTCGGCCGATTGCCTAGGAGTGCATCGCGACGAAGGGGGCACTCAGTCGCGCTTATATGGGTTACGTTCGCATTGGTAAGTCGGCGGCGATTCTTTTTCTAATGTTTTAGCTCAGTTTTCATTGATGCAATTGATTCTCTCCTCTTCGTGAAACGTGGTAAATTTTTCGAAATATTTTGTGTTCGCTCGTCCCGAAAATTGCTTGCGCATCCCAGCACGAATAATGACAATATTGTTAGGCTAAAACGACAGCAAGGTCGGTGGAAGAAGAGAACGAAGTGCGCTTGTTTTTGGAGCGGCTCGGTGTCGGCGCGGCAACCCTTTCCCCATTTTCATCGATTCATCTTTAAATAAACGCACTCCATCGTAACATTATGTTAACTGACGCCACTGGCCATAATCTTACCCGCTTCTATTTGCTCTTGCTTAAACCTACAACATTGTCGCACGTATGAGCAGAGTAGGCTTGGTAGTTATTTATTTCAATAATTACCTAAAGCGTTGTCTCAGGGAGAAAGAAACGGCGCCTATGGTCACCCCAATCTGGAGCAGAAAGCACTGCAAATTAACGCGATCGATAATTAGTGCGATGCCAAACGTACTCTCCGCGAAGGGAAGAAGTGTTAGCCTAAAAGGAACTGTATGATTCGATGCACTGCAGCGAAAACAAAAAGGAAACGAGGTCAGTTTCAGGACGCTCCCTTTATATCACGTTAAATGCGGACCAATAATATTTCGTCTTCGCTGCTCCAAACCTACAAGCTTCCTGACAAATGTGCGTCTTTCAGCTCCACACGGCTCATCCCGCAAACGTTCAAGGTCGAAAACCAAGTTCACTTCTATTGAGCCAGGAGGCAATGCTGTGCTTTATCCACTCCATCCACAATCGTCGAAGCAAGTATAACAAGCAAGTTTCAAAATACAGCAACGCATCGGTCTAATACACATTGGCGCATCCACAGACCGACAGACAGACATCGCTGATTTACTCTCTTCACTGCGGCGTGACAGGATGTGGCCGAGTTTCTTTGTAGCACGGAAAGATTAAGAAGAAAGAAATAGAAAGAAGCAGAACTATCAAATAAAAGAGACGTAAAAACAATGGTCAACAAAGACGGATTGACTTCTCTGGAAAAGTGTCACTCCGATCGTAGCGAGTTTCAATTCTCCGCTCTCGATATTCCACGTCGACGCGTTCACGCGCCACGCGGAGTCGAAGAAACCGGGGGAAGGGCGAGTTAAAAAAAAAATACGAGAAACGAACAACTAGCAAAAATGAAGTGAAGACCAAGAGAAGACCGGGAGAACGACTATACTAAGCCCCCCGAGCTCAATATCGAATGATGCCGGTCGACGGGACACTATGAACCGTGTGGCAGATATCCAGCGTGGTGAGGCTCGTAGGCAGACCAGCAGTGCAGTGAGGGAGCGCTGGGGAAATGTACTGCGAGGATCGGCAGCGTATAAGGTCCCTTCGCCCTCCCAGCAGAGAGACGCGGAGGGAGGAGATGCTGGCAGCGCCCGCGGGCCATTAAACAAAACTTTTTTAATTAGAACTTGCAACGCGTCCTCGGCAAATATTAGCCCGGCTTTCCTTTCCCCCTCCCCTAGGTCCCCTCTCGCCACGTCCGCACGATCACTGCGGGAGCCGAATCGGAGAAGGAGGATCTTCTCGGTCGTTCGTGTACCGTTCCGCGGGGCCTCTCTGAATGACTGAGTAACTGACAGAGCTCAAGGGAAGAAAAAGAAAGAGATAGTCAGAGAGAGAAAGAGAGATAGAAAGATAAAGAAGGGGGATGGAGACAGGAGTGATCACGTTACGGTACCTACCTGTACGCAAAGAAACGTGACACAACAGGACCAAGAAATGGAGCAGATCCCACGAGCTGTGGGAATCGATGTTATACGAAGCATTTTGCTGGTAGCCGGCTACTCAGCACACTTTGGGATTACGCAAGGCGTTACCAGGTGGACCAACGGGTTTGTGTAATCTTGCGAAAAGCTATGTGTCTGACGATGATCGCGTGACACCGACGGTATGATTTCTATATACCCCGGCCATTCGACGCGAGCTTACGACATACCGGTTGTTCGGTTCTACGTAGCTACTCCACGAGGCGTAAGCGAGAGAAACACCGATTGTGACGTCATCAGCGACTACTTGCGATGCAATCGTACGTAGTACCTGTGGCTATTCATGTGGTGCACGTTAAAACGACGTAAAACGACGAAACTCTAAAACCGGTTCGACCTGTGATTATGAAGGCGGTATACAGCGTCGCACAGTTTCTCCGTAGCGTTAGCTGTTACAAGGAAAATACAGGGAAATGTGCACCGATCCCAGAGGCCGTGCACTGTAAACAACAGCGGCGTCTCAAAGTGCATGCCAGCTCTGACGAGGAAATAACACGAGAAATTGGCAGATGACTTATGCGACAACGCACGCGCCAAACATCTCAAAGAGATAATAGTCAGCTTTGGCATCAGAGACAGATAAAGCTTTATTTCATAAAATGTCTGGGTTTTGAGCCGCCCTCAATCCAGACCCTCGCAGGCGAATTTCGTCAAAGCCGATTCACCGAAGTCCGCCCTATGCCCTTGATATTCCGGTATGGTAGCTTGAGTCAGCCAGCATTGAGGGTACAGTGAGGTGGGAGTGTCATGCGATCGCGGCCTAGTGACTAGAGCACTGGGTTGCGGTGCTCGAACGCAGGGGTTCGATTCCACTGCCGGTCATGCATTTCTTTATTTTGAACAGGCCAGAAGTGTGGCGAAACAGGAAATAACCAACCTAATGTCCTACCCACTTACCCACCTAATGACCTACCTACCGACTTCCCGCAAAGTGCTTGCAATGAGGCAAACAATGAAAGAAAAAAGAACAAAACTAAAAAAAAGAATAGAAAAGAAAGAGCATTGTCATGGAGCCCAGACACACACTCAACAGACTAAATCACGTAACAATGTGCAAACCGCGCCGAACTAATCCCCTGCTGATGACGTTTTTAGACGCTTTAGTCACCCTTCTTTTCTGCCTGAAGCACGAATAATTTTTCACACGTTGAACACGACGCGATGAGAGAAAGAACGCGGAGTACGAAGCTCAAAACTTACTGGCAACAATGTACGCGAGAGCCAAGGCGCGGCGATTTCATGTCCAATCTTAGCGTTATGTGGTGTGTATCGAGCACAGCGTTTAAGGCCACCGGTTATTTGCCGCATACGAGAATTAATTTATAAACTGCTAAAGAAAGGTACATCAGTGTGGATACGGACGAAGCTAATTCGCCTGGTAAAGTTTAGAAGGCTCTAAATTAATACCGGTTAGATGAAGAAGTGGCAGTTTCGCCCGAAAGGTGAAGCACTGAATGCTATTGCAAAATATTAGACAGCTATACGCAGTAAGGTTAGTAGGTTTATCGGCTTCATAAACTGCTGTAAACATTAACTTACCAATTAAATTAACAAGCACGTTGTCACGTGCGCAGCGGCAAACACGGACACATACCACTCGATGACCGCGGACACTCGCTGTGAGAACGTTGGCGTGACAAAGAGCGGCAGCAGTCCTTCGTGCTGCCTCTCGCTTCAATGCGAACCAGGCGCGCGCGAACACAGCGCACACGAAGCCAACGAACTATCTCGGGCCAATTAGCTTTCAAACCCACCACTGATTACCTCCAAGACAGGGCGTGCTCAGCTGCCGCACCCAGAGTAGAAGAGGAGATGCGCACTAACCTACCCCCTTTACTTCCGCCCTCCTAACGGGAGCCAATGACCCGCCGCAGTGGCCCAGTCAGCTAAGGCGTTGCACTGCTGAGCACGAGATCGCGGGATTGAATCCCGGCCGCGGCGGCCGCATTCCGATGGAGGCGAAATGCAAAAACGCCCGTATGCTTGCGTTGTAGTGCACGTTAAAGAACCCCAGGTGGTCAAAATTAATCCGGAGCCCTCCACAACGGATTGCCTCATAATCAAAACTGGTTTTGGCACGTAAAACCCCAGAAAAAAAAAGAAGAAGAGACCAAATGTCTCCGCTATCTCCGTTGCGCGCGTTGGAAGACGGCGAGCACCCTACCAGCCTTCCTTCTTTGCGAACCACCCTTCTTAGCTCACCCTCGCAAGCTTTCCCTCTCGCATATACAATATACGGCGCACGGCTGTGTAATGTCATCGAACTTGGACTTTAAACGGAACGTCACGTCAACGCCGACGGCGGAAATTCGCCTTTAGTGTCCATATAATTGCCATCCGAGTAAAAACAATAACGCCTTCTCAGGGCTTAATACAAACGCTGAGTTTGTTATGATTAGGAGTGACGTAGCTTGGGTAGCCCAATATATCGCGGGATTCGGGTTTTAGGATTGCAGTTATGTCCCACTCTGCATGCAAAAGAGTGGGCTGTATTATTCACGCAATCTGCAATGTTTTATAAACGAATTCGATGGCGCGGATCCATTGCAAGGTGATATTAGAATATTTGAACACAAGCGTTCACTAAAGAACAATCCACAATCGCCTATTGCGCAACACTGCAAGTCGTGTGGAGGCTTGCTGCAATTCAACGCTACCGAAATTGATGCTGCGCACAGGGATCAATTGAATTGACGAGAGAGGTAAATAACACGTGAATGAACATTCAAGTAAAAACATGTCAGCCATTAGTGGGGTTGAGTGACGGAGAATTTCGTTTTCTTGATTGAATGGGTCCACATGTAACTGATATTAATGCGAGGCATTCTTTGCATAATTCTGGGCACTTTTCGGCAGGTAGGCAGCTAGGTAAGTTCCTGTATCACCTCGATTTGATAAAGAGAAAATAACGTGTGATCGACGGTGGAATCGACCCTTTCCCTTCTAGCACAGCTGCGCGGTGCCCTTACCTTATTGGCCACAATTGGCTTACATGGTATTTATTACAATGAATAAAATGATGTATGTACAGGAAATATTTGCAATATTATGCGCACCAGATGGTCATAACCAATGACTGGTCAGCGAGCAGTACGTTTACAAAGAAAACATCATACAAAGCAGTGCCTTCCATCACAACGAAAACTTTAAAGGAGAAACTAAACAACCTAATCAAAATTGTATTACATTCCGGCTGACATTAATTTTAATCGTAATTGTCCTTCAAGTGCGTAATCATGTGAGAGAAATGTGCTCTTGATGAAACTATTCTTTCTGCATTTCGGTCTTGCATACGAGTTTTCCATATTATATATGCAGGCCTATCAGTAAAAAACAAATCGAATGGTACGTCATCACACGGAACAAGACATCGGATACTGTGCTAATTTAGATCGAAGTCTTTCTGCAAATTTGTATATAGCATATCGCCAAATAAAATGGCATATTTAGAATCAATGAAGCAGTGTTCAAAAGCTTTAGGCACGTTACAAAGGCGACAGTTAATTGACGAAACGAAAAAAAATATTATTTTTCCCTGGGGCACTTCAACTCGCTGAGGACGTAAACAGAAATGAGGAACTGAGAAGCTATCAGGGAATAACTACGCATTACATACTGAGTAGACAGGCTTTTCCGGCGGCGGACCGCACGCTCTAGCAGCATGGCGGAAGCTGCAGACAGGGGTCTTCCCAAACCCCGCGCTATGCAGTAAATTCCATCCAGAAGTCTTCAAACCACAGTGCAGATTCTGCAGTGAAGTAGCGAATATGGTACACATGGTGTGGACGTGCGAAGCAATACATGATAGCTCAAATATGATAGAATCCTGGGAGGCCTTACTACGCAATCCGGAGAGCAAGACTCAACGCGATATCATCAACCAAGCTGTAGCTGCCGCTGAGTCCTTCGGGATCTCAGCCGACGGATAGAGCCACTGCGGAGGAAGACAATCTTCTGCGGCGTTAATTGACTGGCGGAAAAAAATGTTATTATTGCGATAGCAATTATATGGACACTCCAAAGCGGATTTCTGCCGTCGGCGTCGCCGTCGCCGTGAGGTTCCGTATGAGGTCAACGGCGATGAAATCGACGCCGCGCGCCGGACGCTGTATGTGGGAGTGAAAGGGCGCGAGGGACGCGCGCTTTCACGGGAAGCGAACGCACGGCGGAGAACAAACGCGTGTTCTGCGCCGTGCTCCCTGAAGGGCTGCAGAATTAAGCGTCTCTTTCCTCCTTTACAGTCACCACATATATATATATATATATATATATATATATATATATATATATATAGGGCAAACGCGACTTCCTCCGTCGCGCGAGAGGCCGTGGGGGGGGGGGGGCGAGAAGGTGGTAAACGTTGTGAGGCGAGAAAGTGGTAAAGACTTCCGACGCTGCTCGACGAGTGTCCCGTTCTGATCTCGTCGAAAAACTCCGAGCCGCCCCCAGCCCCAGAGGCACCGGTAACAGTCACCAACGCCGCGCGCGTTTGATGCGAACGCGGGCAAAACGCCGACGGCGTCAACAACAGCTCTGCGTGTTGCCGGGGCTGCTGCATGTCCAAGTTTATACAGCTGATAAAACTACTACCCTTACTCCGTATAGCTCTCTACTAATTTGCTATCGCAATTGAGGCTTCGCCTTTCGGGTGAAACTGCGACAACTTTTTCTCTCTCTCTCTTCCGAAGCCATGTTCTAACCGGCAAGGTTTTAATGTGCAATTTGTTAAAAAAAAGTTTTTGTAGAAGGGGGGACGGGGATAATGCGCGCTCTTGCAAGTACATCTTGTCCTGGTAATCTGGTGTATATTGATAGGTAAATTTAATCACGGTCGGTACAACATTAATGTTAAATCTCTGTGAATATTTTTTTCGTGACAATGTCAACAAATAATCTTTAGAAGAACGAATACTCAGAAAAGCAATTGAAAAATAAACCTCACACATGGACCCCCATAAACAAGATCAAGAAACCAAATTCGAAGGCAACACCAATTCTGCCAAAAAAAAATAAAAATATGGGGTTTTACGTCCCAAAACCACCGTCTGATTATAAGGCACGCCGTAGTGGGGGACTCCGGATTTATTTTGACCACCGGGGGTTCTTTAACGTGCACCTAAATTTAACTACGCGGGTGTTTTCTGCATTTCGCGCCCAGCGAAATGCGGCAGCCGCGGCCGGGATTCGATCCAACGACCTTGTGCTCAGCAGCCCAACAAATTCTGGCAGGACATGAATCAGGTTAACCTGCGAGAAGACTCGTAATATCGTATGAGAGCTATCCCGAAATAAGAGAAACCGCGAGACTAACTGTCGCACATACAAGTGCACAAACCCTACCCTTACAGCACTCACTGATCGAAAAATCTTATCACGTCTCATGCTCAATACTGGAAGACCATATATATTTTGAAAAAATTATGTGATAACGCTTAATGTAGAGCCTTACGCAGTGAAGTACCCTTCAACATTTTTGCTGTCGAAAACATGTTGCAGGCTTCTGCTCTTCCAAATATTGAAAAACGGCGCGGGACAAAGGTATTTGTGTAGCGCTCATGGGCTGAAACACGTACGCTCTCTCCATTAGTGCACCCTTAACATCAGTAGCGCACCCAGGATCTCTGCTAGGGGAGCGGGGTTGACAGTTGCCCAATACCATCTAAACAACACTAATTTCAATTTCTTCACGGGAATTGTCAAAAAATGCGCTTTTTGCGCAAGTTTGCGAGTGTGCAGACGATTGCGGGTCTTACGTCTTACTGGCAGTACTCAAAGGCGCAAGCACAGAAAAGGGGTTAACCAAAGGGGGGGGGGGGGGGGTTAACTCGGCCTCAGGGGGGGGGGGGGGGTACAACCCCCGAAACTCCCCCCCGTCGGTGCGCCACTGCTTAACATATAGGCACCGAGATATTTAGGTGGCACACAAGACCATTCGATTCCAGCATTATGAGATGGTATAAAGGTCCAAGACCCAAACCATAGGCCTGAGCTTATAGAGTTATTCATTTGCGCACCGGAGACGGTACCAAACTCCTATATATCATAAAATAGCTTTATCGATGCTAGGCTTGTTGCAGAAAAATGCGATATCATCCGCGTATGTTCACACTTTTACCTCATTACACGGGACACTAAAACCACAAACATTGCTGCAGCTCAAAATGCTCGAACAGAGTGGTTATAAGAAAGGGGCGAAGAAGAGCGGGGACATAAGAAATCTCTGTTTCATGGAAGAACGGATGTGGATGGGATTTGAGAGGATACTATTGACAAAGGAATGAGTTGTACACCAACTATAACAAAGTCGAACGCCATTAAGCACTGTAGAACCAACGTTGGCGTATTCTAGAAGAGAAAATAAAAATTAATGCCGGACCCGATCAAATGCTTTCACGAAGTCAATCTGAAGCATTGGAAGTTGATCATAAGAAGCGGAACCCTACTCAAGAAGCGTACAAGAGACGTGTAGGTTAGTTTGTATGCAGCGGCCTTTTATACCACATGTTTGATGAGGAACAATAAGAATTGTCATCGCAAAGTACAATTGACTTGACAAAATTTTTGCAATAAGTTTGTAGTGAACTTTCAACAATGCGATCAATCTATGACCCTCAACAGGGCGTAGTTTTTTCTCTGTCAGTACTTTTAGGTAATAACACTGTGTAGCGTTATTGTTAAAGACTGTGGTAAATCCTCCAATTCAACACTCATTTAAAATATCTTCGGTATAGAAGAGGCGTAAGAATGGACTTAAAGGTTTTGTAATAATCCCCTGCAAGACCGTCAGGACAGTTTTTTTTTACATAATTAACTGATCAATGACAAACTTGACCTCAAGTTATGTAAAAGGAGCGCTTATGAGTGAACAGTCTTCACCAGTTAGAGGATCTATTATAGACGCAAGTACTGTAAAAGCTTGGTATTCTGGTCCCCAATAAACATCACGGACGGACACCGAATAGAAGACTTCAAATTGGGACACGATATAACTCGTGCTAGTCACCAATGCCCCATTCGAATACATCTCGGTAATAACTTTCGCTAAAGCGTGGCGGCGTTCATCAACCAAAGCTTAACGGGTCGGCTTCTCAGAAAGCAAGGCGTGGTTAATACGAGACCGAAGGCACGCGCCTCTATAGCGCCCTGCGTCAAACTTTTGTAAGTGGCATTTCACGTTTGCGATGTAATCAGCGTGCGTTCCAGGGGCTTCACATTCAAGCTCACAAAGATTATAAAGACTTTTCATCAATTCCCTTCTCTTCAAATTTTTCATAATATGACTTGATAGAACGAAGTTCAATGGCAATTGACCTGATTTCCTGCTTAAAAAGCTCCCAAGCAGCGAATAGAGGGAAATCAAAAGATAAGCAATTTTTCAATGCTAAGCAGGCACAAACTGTCTATCGCCAGTAATAGATGCATTTAAGTTCCAGAGTGACCACTGAGGTCGGTAACTAGCCCGAGTGTCTTCGCCCAGTAACGCAATAATCTTGCAGTTGTCGGAAAAGGTAATAGGGTGAGTTTTACATAGCAGACTTCTAGAAATCAGCGATGATGAAACAGATATGCGATCGATACGGTAATGTGAACTATGAGCAAGATCTTTGCCCCGATGCTCCTATATCACTGAGCCCTGCAATTTCAGTGATGTTAAACAGCATTTCACCACGTTTGTCTCTGTGGGTTTAGGCAGTGAACGGTCATTCACGTCGCTTACACAGTTGAAGTTTCTTAAGAGAACAACCCTACAGTCACGATCCAATAAAGAAGCCGGAGTTTCAAATAGGCCGATTTGATCTACGGAATGAATAAAGGCATAAACATTAACGATACGACATGGTACACTACGCAAAAAAAAAAAAAAACACCACATATCAACCACCCTTCAGTGTCAATATGTAAGTGAAAGTGGTATATGGAAGGGTCTTCCGCAGAAACAAAATGCGATCTGCCAGAAATCCAACAGCATGTCACACAAACATTGTACTCGAAAAAAAAGGGATCTAAAGTACTTGCAATGTCCTCATCACATTCTATGTTTGTCTCCTGCAGCTGAAAAGCGACAACGTCAAGCTGTTTGCTGGATAACAGTCGGCGTAGCTGCAACTGCCTATGTCGGGACCAAAGCCCCGTACATTAAGAGTTGCGAAAAATAGTTGCTGCAAGAGCGCCATGGTGACTAAACACCGTTTTTTCCCCCCTTTTCTTTCTTTTTATTGCTCCATTGGACAGGATGTGCAGGGCGCAGGAGATTACTCTCCTTCACCAACACCACTCATCCTATAGATCTCGACCGTCGATACCTCAGCTTATGTTTGGGTGAACGTGGGCGACACGGTTGCCTGGAAGCATTTGGAAGAATCTCCGTGTCACTCGACACGGAGATTGTCGAGGCCAAGGCGCTTCAGGAAATCGTTGTTAGAGAGAGTGTGAACCGTAGGGGTAGGGCTCTGGTTCGGAAGCTGAGCTGTGATGATTTCTGGAAGTGGAATGTCTTCTTTGGCGTGCTGGCTGCTAACTGCCTCGATGGCCTCTAGCATCTCACTCTTCTTTGCTGCCTCTTCCCGACTCTGCCGTTGTGGTCTCCTCAGTCGATGCTGTCACGCTAACCTCTGCGCCAACCAGTGCCGATTCTTCGTCGATGTCAGTTGGTAGATTCCCCGTTGCACTTAAGACCTCTGTGACATCCATGATGTGCTCCTGCAGTGCGTCATCTGAAGGTGGCATGCGATGTTGTAGCTTGTCAGCATACGTAACGACACTGTTCGCACTCCTGTGTCCAAAGCGTCGGCAGTCATCGTACCTAGGCGTCCGACAGTGACGGAAAACTTGATCACTTTGTGCTAGCGAAGGCACAGTGGCGGCCTTCCAGAGATGAGTATAAGACTTTATATGCCGCAGACGGCCAGTAGGTGTGGCACATCGGCGACACCAACTCCATCTGCAAGCGACAAAACAATATCTCGATGAGGAGTTCGCATTTCTTCCACATGCGATACTTTCTAGCTTTCGTTAGATATTGAAATCACCTTTCCGAAATGCCTGGAGTGCGTCGCGTATGTAAACATCCTCCAAACGTTCGGGAAAGTGCAGCATCCTCATCTTTACTTCCACCGATTCAGGATTAATCACAACAGATCGCCGAAACTTGCTCAGAAATTCACCGCAAGCGACTAATCTGGCCTTCGCGGACGTCGATTTGCATGTCACCATTCAGACATGGGACATTTAGAATTGTGCTATTAAGCCTCTTTCTCTCAAATCTATAACTTCCCGGAAGGAATTTCTAAAATCTTGAGAACGCTAATGGCGTCCAGTTAGGTCAATCGGTGACGAGCATACCAGTTGGGATACGAGGCAGGATAATACGATAGACAGTATTGCTGGCCTGAGCCTGGCACGTACCTCGGCCAGAGGCAGCTCCACAAACCGTGGAAGATATCTGCCCCTGGCTGTAGACCCCATCCCCAACCCTTCCCATTCTTCGTGGGAGGCCGCTCTTCGAGACACCGGTTCGAACGACCAGCTCTACCTTGTAGACCGGGCCTGTCTGGAGATGTCGGCCAGGGGACTACCGAACATCTAGGGGCCGAACTACCTTCAATTGGACTAAATAAAGGTGACCCATTCTTTTTAGCGGAGGACATCAAAGTGCGACCGTTTGGAACGCCATCTTCGTCTTCCAGGGTACAGCCGCACGCATGCTTCTCTCTTGTTCCAAAGCCAGCCAGATCTTGTCTTGTCTTGTCTCCCAAGCTTTGACTCACACCCACTTCGGGGGATTGGCCAAGAAGCATTCGGTTTCAACTATGTTAATTAGAAACTAAACAAAAAAGTCGCAGTTTCACCCGAAAGGCAAAACATCTATTGTGATAGCAAATTAGTGGACAGCTATGCAAAGTAAGGATAGCAGTTTTATCGTCGAGCGTATAAATTTGTAAACATGGGCACACTCACTAAATTAACAAGCATGGTGTCACGCGCGCACAAGCAAACATGAACGCATCTCACTCGATGACCGCGGGAACTCTGTCAAAACGCTGGAGTGATTCAGCGCGGTAGCAGCAGCAAGCGAATTGAGCTTCATGCCGACGCTCGCATCAACGCGATCTTAGCCGCGAAAACACAGGGAGGGCGGCCTCTACCCCCGCCGCAGATGCCTTTCAACATACATCCGCCCGGCCGGAGCCTTCCAGCCCGGCGAGACCGCGCAGCCGCAGTAAAGCGAGGCCCCTCCACCTCCCTACCCTCCCTCCGAAGCGTATTGTGCGCGACTGGAATCCTGCGCGTTTCCTTTCCTTCCCGCTTCCCGCCCTTGCGTGCGCAAGCCGCGATTGCGGCTCACCGTCGCACGCTTTCACCCGCACACACAGCGATGATTTTATAGCCCGTGGACCTTATACGGAACCTCACGGCGACGACGACGGTGACCGCAGAAATGCGCCAGGAGTGTCCCTATAATTGCTGCCCCAATAAAAATTAAATTTGCGTAGCAGCAACTGGAAAAGTACTATTTAGAATTTTGAGATAAAATAATTTTGACATACAGATCTTTGAAACTCTTGGTGCGTGTGCCCCGTGCCACCTTCTCGTCGTCTTTCCTTCTGACAGGTCGCACTCTGAGGAGCCGTGTTAGACTGCGCTATCTCCGGGACCGACCCACTTTCCTTGGTATTTTCCTCGTAGCACGGTACGTAGATATTGCGCGACGTTGTACAGACTTCAGGATCGCCCAACTTAAATCATGATTTAAGATTTCTTCGCCGAATTACAAATGCAATTCGTCGTTTTGACGTACAGCACAAGATATAGCCACAGGTACGTACGATTGCATAACACGTAATCGTTGATGACGTCAAAATCCAAGTTTCGCTCGCTTACGCTCGTCCGCTACCTATGTATAAAGCAACAATTGCCATGTTGTAAGCTCGCGTTGAACGGCTTCCGTCGAAATCAAGCCGTTGCATCCATACGATCGTCTTCAACGTGGTCGTCGTCGTGCTGCTCTCGTCACAGGCGCGTACGCTCGCAATCCACACTACAACTGAATTGGCACAAACACATTAGTCCACCTAGTATTGCTTTGCGGAGCACCAAAGAATGCCAAATAGCCAGATGACTGCAAAATGATTCCCACAAAATCAATTCCTACAGTGGTGAGATCTGCACAATTTTTCTTTTATGAATTCGGACATGTTAACCCTCCGTCCTCAAGCCTGTCACATGTGTTGTGTAGATAGATGAGGTGTTTTCCCTGTTGCTTGATTTTGTTTTACGCTAGTGTCACGTGGTGCCCCTCGATTGTTTATACGGGGTCGTGTTTCTTCAATAAAAGTTTTAGTTGAGAGTCAGCGCCGTGTTTTCCTTTTTGTATTTCTTCTTGTTGTCGCGTATGTTCGATTAGACAATAAATTAGGATAATAAATCACCAACCCACCTAAACAATGGCCTTGTTGATGTTTGCGAGAACTATTAAGGACTCGACGCCCTCCTATAGTTCAACTGAAGATATCACTGGCAGACATAGCGAAGGCATTCTGCTGACGCAAAAGTTCGTACTCACGTGCTTTCAACCTCGGCGCAAAACACACCAAGCGACTCACCGCGGCCCAATTACTTGAAATCATATATTATACATGCTCACAGTTTCTCGTAGAAAGTGTCACACAAATTAAGTTGCTGAAATTTCTAACATACAAGGAGCAATCTAAACGTCGTGCTTTGGCTGCAAGAATCCACTTTCGAGAATCTACGGCAAGTCATTGCTATAAGCTCATTTAACACCATCATGAGTTGAGTGCTGTTTACATAGCCCGATGCGGGCTTTATACTGCAAGTATGCGAATCCCTCTACTTATCGCTTAAATTAGCACAGCCTATTGCTTTGAACTATATTACATTTTATTTCCTTTATTATCACATTCGAGGTCTGGAGGCACTAAACACTAATCCTTCCGTACTTGGGCATAGAGATAAGATGGTTTGTGGACACTACGTCCCATTGTACGATGAAGAACAGTGAGATTTTCTCTCGTTTGCAAAGAATAACGGCATTTTCTACAATATTACAACACGACGCTATACACAGTATTCCGCTGCCTTGCGGCTGTGCAACGCTTTCAACACGGACAGCGTCTTCCCCTCCATTCCAGCCCTCTCCGAGGCTTCTCGAATACTTCGGGGCTAATATAAGGACAGACACGAGGTAAAAAGAAAAACCGGCACCCAGGGGACCCGGTAGAAAAAATGCGCGGTGTATCGAGTGAACGTTCTCGAAATTATATTCTCAAATATCGCCCGATGCGCGCAGGTCGCCGGAGCGCAATTTCCTGTCGCACTGCGCAACCCATTTTGGCAACTGGGCGGTGACAGCGGAGAGGGGGGAGAGACCGGGCGACCCACTTGCAACCGGAGCGCGCATACATATGCGCATACGATGGTGACAGAACAGTAGAGAGAGAGAGAGAGTCTCGAAAAAGGTACACAATATCGACGAGTGAACGATGACACTTTAAAACGTGAATGTACTATCACTTGCGGCCAGCTAGTTGCTCCTTCTTCCACTCGGGGAGACGCACGCACGCACGCACGCACGCACGCACACACGCACGCACGCACACACACACACACACACACACACACACACACACACACACACACACACACACACACACACACACACACACACACCACACACGCACACACACACACACACACACACACACACACACACACACACAAACATTGTTAATCTACTCCAATACTAGCCAGAGTTCAAGCGAGGAAAGTGATGGAACCAGACGAAATAAAGACAAAAGCGAAGGCTGCAAGACCGATTCGTGGAAAGAGGCGGCGCCAATATGCGTGTATAAGGTTCCACTTAATCTCACTTTGTCCACGCGTGTGCGGCGAGAGACGGAAGCTTCATGCTGTTGCTGCATCCTTTTTTAATTCCTTTCATTTTCTGACTTCTTTATTTCTCACTTCCCCAACTTTCAACCGCTTTTCCCCTTCCCCCCTCCCTTTCTTATTTTTCCGTGATCTTGTCTCCACCCATAAGGCGGACGAGTGGCTTAATATTCACCGAAAGACCCCTCCCGGACGGCCACCTTCTTGAAAATAAGGCCGAGCAAGCTGTGGAACTGGGAGCGAAACAGAAAGAGAGATAAAGGGCAACCGGAGGCTGTGCTGAAAAGGTAGAGAGGAGGATGCGGAGAAATGGCGCGGCTTGTTTTGATTTTCGGGACCTTAGCGGGCAAACATTCGCAAAATTAAGGCAGCCCCTCTCAATTAGTATTTCCATTAGCCACGACCACAGGTCAGCTTACTGCGCCGGCGTCCTTGACAGTGGCGGGCGATATCACAAATTCGTTTACGAGAACTCGTCGTAGCTGTTGGTGCAATAATCTCGCCTTAAGTCGACAGAGTTTCCCTTCCGCAGGGGATGGTGGCTCTGACACGAAGGTCAAATATAAAGTTCGCCTCCCTCTTTCTCACACATATATTTTTTCTTTTTTTTTTTTTCTGAGCACTACAACGAGACCTCGTCCCTCTTCGCCCTCTGCCTCTCCTACTAACTCCGTCGAGTGCGCTGAGATCGAGTTTTGCGGGTTACTCTGCGAATGTTTCGTGTAAAAGGAAGCGTACTCGTGACGACGTGCCGAAGCGCGCATACAGTGCAGGACGTGGGGTTCGGGCTTGTTTATATTGGCACAGTGCGCTGTTTCTACGCGGCTTGAAGAGTGGGGGAAATGAATGCAAAACAAAGTGCTCCGTCCACCTAGCACCACGCGTCCTCCACAAGGACACGGCACGCTTTTAATATGTGAGCAGGGGCTATAGTAACAAGTGACCATAATTTCATCCCCCTTACAGAATATTAGACAAAAAAAAGAAAGAAAAACCGAGGGAAGGTAGGGGGAAAGATCTTAAATACCCGGAAAGTATTACGTCAATTTCGATATTCAGGAAAACAGACTGTGATCAACAATGCAAAGAAAATGAACTAAACGTTACGTAACGTAGTTTTTCTAACAGAAACGTGGTATCGTCACGATTATGACGTCATACGAATCCCGGGATACAACTCATTTTATCTTAATCGCACTTGGCAGCGTGGCGGTGGCGTCGCATTGCTTGCGAAAGAAGGCTGCACATGCGTTCTGCTATCGTTACACTGCTTAAGTAATAGCACCATAGAGATGCTTACTGTCCAAAGTGACCGATTTTCCTTTTCTGTCGTCTAAGCGCTCACTCGAACTTGTATGATTTTTTGGGTTACTTCGAACCCGAATTAACGTTCCTTTCTGATAATTTTTTATCCTACATTGGCGGTGACTTTAATGTTGACATGGCCACCTACAACCTTGCTCAACAGCAAATGCTGGTCACAATTCAAAGTGCTAATTTTAATAATGTCATTAATCGCCCGACGCGCGTGACGGCCCAGTAGTGCCTTGCACAAGACTTGCTTAAGACATACTGGTACCAGCAATAAACCGATAGTTGCAGTACAGCGCCCGTATTTGTTCACTGTGTTATGCACTTGTATCGAAGTGCGCTGCAATATTACATCATAGTGTCTTGCGCCACGTTCGACTGTGTCACCAAATTTTGTCAACGTGGAATTGCGTTCAAATGGCAGAGAAGAAAGAATTTGTGCGAAGAGCGGCGTTATATAGAGCACTCGCATTGACATGCGAGTGCGCTATATAAGCGCCAGACGACCATATCTGCGCTTCTGAGTTAAAGTGATCTCGTACTACGTAAATGTGGTCCGCGCCTCCATACATCAAAAAAGTCACAGGCCTGCGCGGCACACGCAGCACAGTCACAGCGTAAGCTGGTGGAGCGGCTCAAGAGTAGCTCCAATTTGGGCACCGCGCACAACAGGGTCTTCGCGGCAGTCTGTTCGCCTCGTTTTGACGAGAACGATCTGAACTGTCCGCCCGGTTTCGACGGCGAGCTGCGGCTTGTAATGCTCTCTCCACAGCAGTCTGCTGAGCCCGATCAAGCCTTACAACTACAACTTATGTCGGGCGCACCGCGTTTGCAGGCACGTTAACTAGATGGCGCCACCATACTGGCGGAGGCTCGGCAGCTCGGGAGCGCGTTGATTGCGCGCTTCGTCTGAATCGCATATCGTCGTCTGCGCCTGCGGACGCTGCGTTTGCAGGCAACTTACCTAGATGGCACCCCCATACTGGCGGAGGCTCGAGTCGTCTCACCCTGCGTTTGCCTTAGGGTATTTTCCGCGGCCCGATAGCAAGGGCTTGCGTGGCTCCGTAGTAGAGTATCCGGCTCCCACGCAGCGGGCGTGGGTGCAGTCCCGGCGAGAATCGGGTACTTTTTTCGTGTTTCCGGCGATAGCGGTTACGCGGCCGCCAGCGGTGGCATCGTCGCGACCCGAAACGGCTATTGGAATGAGCCCATAACAGCTTACGCTGTAAAACCACGCACTGGGTGGAGGTCGCTCAATACTTAAAGTTGGAATCGCAGCACTCCTACCGGGAAATCACGGGTATGACGACGACGCCCACTAACGATCGCTCACACGTGGCTGCAAACAGTGGGGTATTTAGATAAAAAGCGCGAGCAGCCGTTGCAGGCCTTCGACCACTCAGTATTGATGGCAAACCAAGCAGAGTCCTTAGACATGGACGTGTAATAATAACCACGATACGTTTGAGCCTTGGCGTGATGAGAGTTGTCTTCTTCACGGCGTCAAGAACTAGACAAAGCGTATACGAGCCTATTTGTCAGACTGGTCGCGCAGGGCTAATGCTCTCATCCACACCGAATTCTCAGTCCTATATTGTTACAACAGGGTTTCGTCATCTTATATTTCGAGCTTCTACATGTCTTCATGGTTCAATCTTTTTTGTATGTCTTGGTGGCAAAAACAAGCACTTGTCTTCGCAACTTCCTCAGTCAAAGCCTTTTTTCACCCCCGACATCCTCTAGAAAAGCTTTCATAGTCAGATTTTCTCCGTGTAGCAGCGCCAACACCGCCACCTCCCTGAACACATAACGCCACGTTATCCCGTATATGCCGCCCAACCAGAGTGTTACGCTGAGTGCCTCGCGCTACCGAAACATGGCGCAAGTTCTCGCATTCACGATGCAAGATGAGCTGCTGGACGCCACTTCTCCGAGAGACGAGTCTGTTTCGAGCCGTCTCCCTCTCCTCTGCCCCTCCGTATATCAACTGGGTTCCGGCGCCGCCAAAAACGAGAGAGGAAGTCCGAGCCGGCGCCGCAAAGTATTGCTCCTCGAGGAACAAAGGTTACCGTGCAAAAAAAAAAAAAAAAAAAAACACGTCGTGCTCTGAGCAAACTGGCTGGCCGCGCTGGGAGAATGCCCCGCTCCTCGCGAGGTTGGCGACGCGATAGAGACGAAAGACGCTGGCCAGGACTCTGTGTTGACATCCAAAGTCTTAGGCAAATAGAGTTGCGCGCGCGCACTGCGTTCGGAAGGCGCACCATTGTGAGGACTCGCGTCTAATAAGGGTCTTCTCTCTGTCCAGCGGACATTTAAAATAGGCTCCTCCAGCCGCTTGGCTTGCGCCATAGAATTCTTCTTTCGTGTGTTTTCTTCTTTTTTTTCTCTCTTACTTTCATTTGCATCAGATCGTAATTAGCCACACGTCGCGCTATGGTAACGTTCGTTTAAGTTCTTGCCTTTCTTACTCGTATTCTCATTTCCTTTGCTCCACCGTACGAATCCAGCACACGCTTTTTGAAACCGAATGAGTGACGTCTAAATTGGCCGGTTGTCTTCGGCAGTGACTTGAATGAAAAAAAAATTATAAAATAAATGACGTCGACCAACGCGAGCGCGTGCCCATACGGGATTGGCCACGAGTGAACTGCGTCCCAACGTATGCGTCGTTTAATTAGCGCCTACTCTCTTCCGTCGGCTTATATCTGAGTTGCAATGTAAGCAGTGTTGCGACGTTGGATGATGGGAAATCGTAATTGCGTGGGTGCTATAACCGAATATGTGAGTACTAATCAGTGCGGAGCAGATCAGTGAGGTTACCAGTGCAGTGAACCCGATGTTTCGAACGCACCGGTGCCTCGACGGAGAAATAATTGGCGGGAAAAGATAGTCGAGTTAGCGGTATTCGTAAATATGATTCTTGGTCCAGGGCATCTCTGGCTAGGTGGACAAATACAATATAGGCGTGTTTTTTAAAGGGTTGTTTCCCAAATTCGTTTTTTTTAATGGCAGTCCTAACGTTAAATGAAATCAACACGTATTCAGATCGTAATGAACATAGCTATTACACTTCCGCAGAGCAAGAATAAGTAGACGAGCTACATCGAGGAAATTTATTTTCTTTGTTTTCGCTTAGAAGAGGTACATGCGTAAACTATAATAAGTGATTACATTACAACAAATACGCAGTCAAATTCTGCAGTCTTATTACGCGGTACAACGTACAGCCAACACCACCTAGATAGCACAAGGCCTGTTCACTCCGAGCAATGACGTGATGCTATCTGGCCCGAAATTTCCATTGCCAAGGCTGGCGTGACTAAAGCGGTGACGTCAAAATCACTGTTGCTTACTAGGAAGCATCCCCATTAGGTTCTATGGCAGTCGGGCCACGTAGAATGACGTCATGGAACGGAGTGATCCGGCCTTGCGCTATCTAGGTGGTGTTGATGATACAGCCCCAAGACCACCTGTCTCGAGCGCGTGAGCGGTATGCCAGAGCACGCGCTTGCGCCATGTTGTGGAAGTCGTTGGATCGACACTATTTCGTTCTCAGTACGCGCCGACTCCCTCCCTGGCAGGTCATCCCTCGCGCGGCGCTCTGTGCAGCAAAGACAGCCGCTGTAGTGAGCAATTAACCACTTGATGCAATAAGGTATTTCAGGAAGGAGTGCAAAGAAAACGATGTCGGTTGCAACCGGACGTATAGCCTCGCGAGACTCGCCGGCAAAATGCTGCGCCCGAGCGCCACCTTTCGGGAAACATTAATGTCGCTCAGTGCGTCATTGTTGCAGAGGACAGCGAGAGACAGGTGAACAAAACGACACGCACAGTGAGGCGGAAGACCACGCAAGTGTGAACAACACTGTGTTTCCACGAGTACACTGGGCGTTCAGGGGGTAGGTATCACGGCTCCTCTTGAAGTTCCTGAGTGATTTGCCTTTGGTGGGGGAATGTTTAGAAGGCTCATTTCACGGCGAAGTGTCGGGGCTGGGAGGGCCGGCACGCTATCGTGCGCTAAACAAGGGACTTGTTCGGGGGGACTTGGCGAGCGCTGAGGTCCTTCAGGCGTATGTCAGTATGGTCGGCAACAGGGAGGAGTAAAAGCCAATTGTACAGCCACAAGCCCAACTATATAGCGACGATAAGCCAATCTGACAACGCGTGTTAGACAACGCGGCGGCAGAAGCGAGCGAATTGCCCTTCGTGCTGCGTCTCGCTTCAACGCGAACTAAGCGCTGAGAACACAATGCCAGAGAGTTAGTATACTGAATCTCGAGAAAAAGCTTGGCGAAAAAAAGTGGGAACCCCATAGGCGCTGCCATTATGCTACGAATCATTTTTGTAGCGTAAGGATATTCAAAATATTATGCAAAAGCAAGCACTTACACGTAGCACGTAGGCACGGAAAACGTTTGAAGTTAATTCCGTATATTTTTCAGAAAGATTGGATGGCTATATAAAAAGTTTTGATACGACATTTACGGTGTCTGAGAGGCTGCACTTGCAGGCGCCTTAACTAGATGGCGCTACCATACCGACGGAGCGGAGGCTCGGGATCGCGTTGATTGCGCGCCTCGTCTGAATCGCATCTCGTCGTCTGCGCCTGCGCGCCTGCACAGAGTAGCATCACGGCTACGCTCTTGCGGTTCCCGATTTCAATACATGGGCGCTATGGGGAGCTTTTCCTCTAGAGTAGGTTATATTAACTATATGCACAATGCACACTAAAGTCCCTATAACGTAAAAGTACCGCCATCCACTCTGTCCTCTCCTCTCCTAAAACGCTTATTTTTTTTTCTTCTTTACTTTCTTGCTTGCGAAAGCAAGTCGATGGTGGCGCCCCTCGAAAGCTCCCGTTGAAGCTTTTGAGGCCGGGCGCGCGCCGGCGGCGGCGGCGGCGGCTGCTCATAGTGACTTTCGGTGTGGCTCTGAGGCGGAAAAACAATAAAAAAATATAAAGACGTCAAAGCGCGCGCTATCATCGTCAAATCGGAGACAGAGAAGAGACAGAAGCGGCGTTGTTCAAAGGATCGCGGTACTTTTCAGAAGGTATAGGGGTTTTAAATGCACACGAAGCCATCAGCCCTCGGCACGCCTAGACTCGGTGCCCACCGCAAATGGCTCGCAAGATAAGGTCTGCGCGGCCGCGCCCCGCCGCGCCCTACGCAGCCGCCGCCGAAGTATAGACTCCCTCCCCCATCCCGGCCTGCTGCCTTGCGCGCAATAAAAAAAATAAAGGATCGTCGTCAGACGGCCCGCTGCCTCCAGAAGGTATAGGGCTTTAAATGCCACGAAGCCATTCGGCACGCCTCCCCCACAGCAAATAAGGCCCGCGCCCCGCCGCGCCCTGCAGCCGCGGCCGAAGTGCCCCCTCCCGGCCTCTGCTGCTTTGCGCGCGATGGCGGCCCGCTCAGTCTCGCCCCCTTCTAGCGTCGCACGCGTTTCACTCGCACCCGCCGCATACGGCATGCGGCCGCGATGTTATCGCACTTGGTCTTTATACAGAACATCACGGCGATGCCGACGACGACGGCGGAAATGCGTCTGAAGTGTCCCTATAACTGCCATCACAATAAAATAAATAAAATATGGTGCGAGCACTCACCGACTTCCTTGAGGTGGTCCAGCACGGCGTCCTCCTGTCCGACGTCGTCCTGAGTCCCGAAGCGCAGCTTGTTGCGCTGCTGCTGCGCCATCATTATTCGGCGGACGTTCTCCACCTGCAAGGCAAGCCCGCGAGTTAGACGAACGTACTCTTACTGACGTGAATTAACGTTTAGTGTGAGGCTAAATCAAGAGACGCGCCATCGCCGTGCTAGATACCCGCAACTTTAGGTAAGCTTGCTTAAGTTCCCGCTGAAACCGCAACATCAATTTTCGGTCCCGTCAATTACTGTTGACGACCTGGACAAGTTCGAGCTTTTGGCGCCGCCTGTACTGGCCGCATTGCTTTGGTTGAGGCGTAGATTTAAATTGGTCAAGAAATATTTTAAGTATAGGACTAAAAGTATAGGCCTCAAATAGAAGGGGATAACTACATTTATTTGGAGCACCTCGCATGTAAACCGAACATTAGGAACACGTGAACACGGCGCAGAACGCGCGTTTGTTCTCCGCCGTGCGTTCACTCCCCGTGAAAGCGCGCGTCCCTTGCGCCATTTCACTCGCGCATACAGCGTCCGGCGCGCGGCGACGATTTCATCGCCATTGACGTCATACGGAATCTCACGGCGACGGCGACGACGACGCCGACGGCAGAAATCCTCTTTGGAGTGTCCATATAACTGCTATCGCAATAATATCTAGGGACCTTATATACACCGACACGCGGCTTAGAACGCCCTTATCAATTTCTCGCGGGCAAGTCAGCGCGTTGAAACGCCTGGCGCGTTTCAACTCCATTCGCCGACACGACACCGCGCGCGAAGCAAATATCCAACACGGTCGCCGTCCCGGAAATCGTGCGCCATTCGCTGCAGCGGACCGTGAGTTCACGAAGCAAACATGCAGCAGCTTATGTGAAAACACGTTTCACTTTCGAGTTCTAGCAATTCCTATGAGAGAGGGATCAACGATATTTTTCTTTTTCGTATCGGTGGCAAACGTGGCATAAGCTGAGTTCACTCACATCCATTAGTGATACCCACATTCGGGTAAGCGCTGCTTTTCAAGCTGTCACAACTATATCTGTGGTTTATGGGCACGTTTCGGCACGACCGTACTGTAGAACATTGTCACTTTGCTATACACCAAGCTAAAACGTTTTCAATAGCCTCAAATAGAAGGGGACAGCTACATTTATTTGGAGCACCTCGCATGTAAACCGAACATTAGGAACACGTGATATCTCTTACTCAATCTCTCTTCGTGGCGACTGAAATTTACAACATTTGCCGGTCTTCCTATACTGCGTACGAAAAATTAGATAGCTGCAACATCCAACTTTTCTAATGGCAGGATAAACTTGTCAACACTACCGAGCTAGTACGTTGCAGCCAGCTCCGGTGATCCTGAACAGCTAATTACCAAAGCCGTACTAAATGCATACAACTGTTCCAATTTTCTTCTTTGCCCGTCCGTAGTCATCAGACGGCCAAAATAAAGCCCCTGTGACGGCTCACAGAAAATGAATTTCTCACAAACTTCAGCAACAAAACATACATTCCCGGAAGGAAAAGAAACAAAACAGCGAACAAGCGTGGCTATGAAACATCCACTCGAGCGACGCTGTCAATGCGCTTTCCATAACGACGCTAAACGCACTTAGAGTTCCGAACGATTCAGCGGAGCGTTGTCTTCTCTCTTTATCGTTTTTATGCGCTCGCACAGCCGGAGTCTACATAAGTACGCACATTACGCGGATTCCAAGTCGGTTCAGCGAATTCCCTAATCGGATCACTGAAAAGCACTGAAGGGAAGTGGTAAGCAAGAGACACTCCATCTTCCTCCTGCTAAAGCGATTCCGAATTGTCCTTTACGCACCCGTCTTTTCAGGGATCACTTCAGTCTCTTCTAGTATTCACTGTATAACGCATTTGAATTGATAGCTATGAAGAATGATGGCACTCTCTTTAGCGGAAGCAAACCATTGGTACCCTGAAGACACCGTATCCTTGATTCTTGAATGGGGATTACACTCTCACACTCACATTGCCATACTTCACAAAGGTTAAAAGCACACGCGTGCGAAAGAAAGCGCCCCTTGTCAAGAGCACCGTCGACGAAAGAAAGGAGATAAGATAATGAATATTTTTTATCGGTTTATGTAACAAGCTTGACGTCTTTGTCAGTGGTAGGTCACCCGGGAGCTTTTCGTTTT
Source organism: Dermacentor silvarum (assembly GCF_013339745.2). Classification (NCBI taxonomy): domain Eukaryota; kingdom Metazoa; phylum Arthropoda; class Arachnida; order Ixodida; family Ixodidae; genus Dermacentor; species Dermacentor silvarum. The sequence continues at coordinate 142,402,464 of NC_051155.1, forward strand.
TGAGGTCACTAAAACCCTTCTCGTTTTCAGTGTATTACAACATTGTGCGCCCTCCATTGTTTAGGCCCTCGAGGAGGGAAAAAAGCTGTCTCAAACGCGTTATGTGTTATAGATCTCAATTTTGGTTGAAGGCGTTGTTCACTTTGTAATTACTCAGCTAGAGAGATTATTTTGAACAGTTAATTAGCTTATATTCACGCCTTCAGGTCACAACTGAACAGGCCTGGTAGGTGCGTACGCGAGCTGGGGAAGGAAGGAAGGAAGGAAGGAATGATTTAGTGAGAGAGTAAGAAAGGCAGTCAGTGAGTAAGTCGTGAGTAAGTAAGGAAGGCAGTGAGAGAGTGAGTAAGTGAGCAACAGAGTGAAAGAGCAAAATAAAAAAAGAGCGAGTGAGAAAGTGAGTGAGAGAGCAATAGACCGAGAGGGTAAGAAAAGGTGTAAGTGAGTGACAAAGTCAGTAAGAAATGGAGCGAGTGAGACAGTAAGAGAGTGAGTAGGAAAAAGAGTGAGTGAGTGAGAGTGAGTGAGTGAGTGAGTGAGAAAGGGAGTGAGTGAGTGAGTGAGTGAGTGAGTGAGTGAGTGAGTGAGTGAGTGAGTGAGTGAGTGAGTGAGAAAGGGAGTGAGTGAGTGAGCGAGTGAGCAAGTGAGCGAGTCAGTGAGATGGAGTGAGTGAGACAGTGAGGAACATGCTCAGGTCGTGTTAAGGAAAACTGCAAAGTAGATTCAAAGCGACAGCACTGACAGCCATATTTTTGTAGAAGTCGGCACACAAAACTCCTAATGACTTGTGAAGCTGGTTAATCAAGAGTCATTCGCTTTGTCCCCATTGCTGCTCAAACCACGCGTGTGTTGAGAATAGGCAAACGCGCTCACGTTTTCCAGCGAGGTCTCTGATGAATCGGGCTCGTGGTAGAAGTAGGTCGGTCCCGGCTTTTTGGTGTCGTAGCGCATGGGACGCCGGAACGCCGGGTCTTGGCGCACACCGATGTCGAGGAGCTCATCGCCTTCGTAAGCTCCCGTAGGATAGAGCGTCTCTTTCGGGAACTCCATCCAACCGTCTAGACGGACATATTAAAAAGAATCCAAGTGGGGCAGAAAGAAATTAATGCAAAGAAAAACATTTTAACGCATGCACATTTGATAGAAAATACACAAATGCACACACTTCACGCTGCCTTTATTTGGTCAGGCATAGCACTCTATTAGGTAAAAAACGAAAGCTAGCATCACGAATTATGTACAAGTACTAACAAACGTCTTGGAATAACGACAAAAGCAAGTAAACCCATCTGAGAACAGCACATAAATGAGGAAACCTTAAATTAAATAAAAACGGCGCGAAGGTACAGACGATATAGTAAATTTAGTGCTAATAAAGGGATGAAATCACATTACGTTTTACCACATACATCAAAGCTGTAAGCGTGCTGCTTCTCTCTCTTAGATTGCTCTGCTACTGATAGCGCCAGGCTCCCTTTGAACAATATTAGTGCGATTTATTCTCATCTTTGGCACTACAAATAAAATTTCCATTTCTTTCTTTCAGTTTGTACAGTCTGTCTTCGCGTCAATCCAGCAAACAAGTAAATATCATGTCAGTGGCATTTAACCTCAGCTTATCTATCGATAATGTCGTTTCGTTGTGCTTCCAATCGTGAATGACAAGAAGAGTTGTAGTTTCACCCATAACGCAAAGCAGTCGCGAGGTAGTTAGATTTGACGTTAGCCTTGCACTGTTTTGTCTGGTATCGGTCTGAGTAAACATTTGCAAAGCACGCAAGCATCCTGACCTCGAGAACTAGAACAATGCTTTATTTAATGTTGACTTTGGTTTATGTCGCCTTCGTTTCTGGAAGTGGCGTTCCGCGGTTTGGTTTGGACACCCACTGCCTTTTTCTTCTCTTTGCTATCCTGCTCTCCCCTTCTTACAGATGGCTTCATAAAACATAATTCGGTTAGGTGCTAGCTTATAGATCGGCTGCAGAGCATAACGCCAGCCAATCTTAGCCCGTAAGCCGTGATATCTCTCAAAGACCAATATTAATTTATGTTGTGGCATCGGCAGAGGCGTGATGCCAAGTGCAATAAGTATCGCACTGTTTCATGGAGCATTGGTTGGAGTAAACAATAGCAGCTGCGCGAGGAGCGCCCAGTTGGTGTAGTGTCGAGACACGGCATTCTTGTTCATTCCTTTTCTGCCCTGCTTTTCTCACTTTACTGCTTGCTTCGTTTGAATTATTTCCCATCGGTGCTCGTTTACAACTGCAGAGCGTAGCGTCAGCCATCCGCGACCCTACTAAGCAGAAGCATCGGCGGAGTAGCTGAGAGAGATAGAGAGAGAGCGAGAAGTTTAATGATACCAAATGCAGAGAGGTAGGCTTGAGGTATATTCCTCTAGCCAGCTACTCAGCATTAGGGGAAGGAGAAGAGGGAAGAAAGAGGGAGGGAACAGGCGCATGATGGGTGAGAGGCAAAACCTCCGACTGCCACTTTGTTGGACAGAAGTCCTAATGTACGCGGAGCACTGCGAAATATTTCCCCTAAATACTTATCGTTAAGCCCTTTCAGGTTCCTGCGACGGTCAGCGGCGGACAACGGCGCCAGCGGCGGACATAAAAACTGCCCATGACAGCTATCGCTGTAAGAATAAACGTTCCGTAACCATTACTGCTCCCTGCCAAAGGGAGATATGAGCAAACTCTTACATACTGGTGCCCGGGTACGTATCCGCGTGACGAGATCGTAGACAGCAGCTCCTCATTCATTAGCCCGTTGCGTCTGCAGCACAATTACTATAGTTGCCTCGTTTCGTAATCCTCTCAGATGCGTCGTAGGTGGGGATTTCCCGGTGTCAGGGGCATCCGTGATATACCATCAGAAGCCTATTTCGGCTGCTAAGCTCTATCAGGCTGCTTGTAGCATTAGCGAGGAAGGAAGCAGGCGAAATGACGCAAGCGCTGAAGCCTGTGGTCTCGTTGGTGACAAATGGTGCCAGACAGAAGTCACAGCCTTGCTTTGGTGATTATCGCATTAAGCTTCGGTTCCGTAAAAATGGCTCGCTTTAGCGCAGAAGCGTTTTGGTGTTGCAGTCGCTTCCTGCGCGCGCGTGAATTGCCTTTTATTGCGATAGCAATTATATGGACACTTCAACCGGATTTCTGCCGTCGTCGTCGCCGTCGTCGTCGCCGTCGCCGTCGCCGTGAGGTTCCCTATAGATAAAATCTTCGCCGCGCGCCGTATGCCCGAGCGGAAGCGTGCGGGGACGCGCGCTATCACGGAGAGCGAACGCACTCAAACTCCCACGCGCAAGCAAGGAAGCCGGAAGCCAGCGCCGGAGGGAGCGAGGGGGGGGGGGCGCACTTCTCCTCTGCCAACAACCGCGCTCGTCTCGCCCGCACGGTCTCTTATCTCCCCACGGCTCTGACCTTTCTGCGCCGTGAATTCGCCGCTCAGTTTCCGTTGAAGCGATAGACCGCATGTACCTTCGCCGCTGCGGCGTATATATGCGCTTGCTGCCAGCGTTTTGACAGTCGTCTGCAGTCATTCAGTGTGATCTATTCACGTTTGTTTGTGCGCGCTCACACCACGCTTGTTCATTCAGTTAGTAATAGTCGGGCCACATTTTCCAACGCACGCTACACATGCAATGCTGCCCGGATCGGCAGTGCAGCGCTACAGGTATGTCCTTTCGCACCCGCTGCCCACGGGAAGCGCTTCTCATCAACACCACCGTTTCACACGCGCCTTCTCGTGGTCATCGAGTCCCTCTTCATGTCGGTCTACTTACGCCGCAGCACATCTGCTTACTTAATCAGCTCATGTTTACTACAATTCATATTGCTACCAAAGCCGCTCACCTTACTTCGTATGACATCGCTGTGTTGCTATCGCATTCATTGCTTCGCCCTTAGGGCGAAACTGTGACATTTTTTTAAGATATTCTGACGAAAGGCTGCATGTTGAGGACGTTCTGCCGAGGCCATAGCGAAACTCCGCATCATCCTGCTGAGAAGATTGAATGTGTCTTACTTAAAATCTTAAGCAACATTAGCACGTCATTGATCGCGTGTATGAGCCAGCCGTACTTGCATTTCTACGCATTCACCTCCAACTTTCTTTTTTGTCTTGATCGTTCCGTCTCATACAACCCTATGTTTCTGCTTCTGGCACAAACATTTCTAACTTCGTCGTCTCGAGCTACCCAGAGACGTAGACACGTCTCTCACATGGCGCACTTCTTTCTTTTGATTTTTTTCCTTTCGTTACATGAGGCTGCTCATGAAAATTTCTATAAGGCGGCCACTTTCCAAATGTCTACGCAACGACCGACGAACTACCTCAGATCGATGAGACGCTGTAGTTGAGAGTTCTGGAACCATTCTTGCTACCTGTGATATTTTAAACCTGCTCTTAATTGGGCATAGAAATACTTTCTTGCGCTGCCCATTAGTGGAGTATGACTGCCACGGCTGGAAACAACAAACTGCATGTAACCACGAAGCCGTAGACGCTGAGTGACCGGGTTCCACGGTTTACCACCTAAAACGTTTCGGCATGAGATATCACAGTTCACGAGCCGCTGCCACCTGAGTCTTTACACTTTCAGTCATTGTGTGCACATTTGTGAATGCAAGTCGCTTATGCCAGTTCTGTCCAATAGGGGCCAGAAAGAAAAAAAGAAAACACGGACATTAGTTAGGCTGAGGGTAAGTTGAGCCCTGTTCTTACCCACTTTAGCTATATTTCATAGCAATAAATATTGCCGAGTATTGGTAATAACGACCAATTTGCTGAAGCCATCATCATGTCTGCCGAGATGTTCGACGTGCCGCTTTCTGTTAGCACCGGTGTTTTCTAGATACTTCAGGTGCATTTGCGCCATCATCGTCTCCATAGCTAACGCCGTGATGTACCGTATAAAGTTCAAGTGCAATAACATCGTGGTCACGTGCCGTATGCTCTGGGTGCGAGGGTGAGCCAAGGATGGTGACTCAATCTCGCGCGCGCCGAACGCTGCCGCGCGGACCCTATCTTGAAGGCCATCTGCGGTAGTTACCGAATATAGGTGCGTCAAGGGCTGATGGCTTCACGTGCAGTGCGTTCTCAGCGCATAGTTCGCGTTTAAGCGAGATGCAGCACGAAGGGCAATTCTCTCGCTGCTGCTTCCGCTCTTCGTCACGCCAGCGTTTTGACAGCGAGTGTCCCCGGTCATCAAGTGAGGTGCGTTCATGTTTGCCTGCGCACGCGTGAGACCATGCTAGTTGATTTACTTAGTAAGCGAATGTTTACACATTTATGCGGCCGACAAAGCTACTATCCTTACTTCGTATAGCTGTCTAATAATTTGGCATCGCAATTGACGCTTCGTCTTTCGGAGGAAACTGCGAGATTATTTTCATTCTAATACACGCAGAGAAATAATTAACTGGTACGTGTGCTTTGAGCAAGTAATTGAATTCTCGTCTTGGAAAAAATAAAAAAAAACATGGAGAAACTGATAACTCCGCAATTACGAGAACGCACTAGAAACTATAAAAAAAATTCACCATCTTGACTTTTTTTTTAGTGCAGTCTAAGGCACCTCGGCGTTAACTGACGTAGCGTACGTTGCTGCAGCGTATATATATATATATATATATATATATATATATATATATATATATATATATATATATACAAGGAGACTGCCACACCGAACAGTAACAAACCCAAGGCACCCAGGATGCACGTTCGTATATAAGCTGTGAGTCAGCGCTCGCGTCTTCTATGTCTCGTCGACGTCTGCGTATTTTCGCGCTGCAACCTGACCAACTCGCCCAAATATCTATCCTGTTGCAAGTGTTACAGACTAGCCGAGTTGGTTTAGTAGCATGCTTGCTGACAGACAGCGCAGCAATTCACACACAGAAGAAGAAGCACATGCACGCAAGAGAGCGCAAACTTGCAACTTCACGATTTATTTCCAGGCCTATGGAATAAATACGAGAAAACGAGTAAATGATGAAACGCAAATGGCGCATCGCCGCCTATACCGTGCCCGCACAACGCAGAACAAATTTTCTTCTTCGTCCTGTGTTTTTCTTTATTATTATTATTATTATTATTATTATTATTATTATTATTATTATTATTATTATTATTATTATTATTATTATTATTATTATTATTATTATGACGACATGAGGAAGTCAATTTTCTTCCGGTTTAAGGAAACCGACGGCCATGCTACTTAGACGTGATAGGCAATCTGTGGTTCATTGTTTCTTTTTTATTGTCGTTCCGTATTTATTCCATACGCCTGGCAATAACTCGTTCAGTTGCAAGTTAGAGCTCTGTGTGTGCCCGGGCACCATCGTCTGTGTCGTGTAGATTATTGCGCTATCAGCAAGTATCGCGCTGAAAAAAAAACTTACGTAACGTTGACGCACTAACAGTCCGTCATAGTTCGCCACCTAAAGGGGCTAAAATGCGCTCACCGAGCCTGAGTGCGTCCTCGTGGCTGTCGGTCCAGCCGTGCGGCTTGGACTCCCACGGAGCCGGTGGCCTGTCCAGCGCAGCGGACGAAGAAGACGCGTCGGTGCCCGAGGCGGCGATGCCGGCCGAGCTGCTGCCGCCGCCGCCATTCCGTGACGAAGTAGCGGAGGAGGAGTCATCCGACGACGTCGCCTCGTCCAGCGCACGACTCAGTTCGCGGCCTTCCGCGTCAGGCAACGCCGAAGCGGCCGGGGCGGTGGCCGCTTGAGCCGGCTCCCCGACGGTCTCCGCTGGGGCGCGTGCTTCGTCTCCTCGACGAAGCGGTACCCACTTGATGCCTTCTTCGGTGAAGATTGGCCGCTGGTTTAGATCGGACGACAGCTCTGTCTCCACGACGGGAACCTGCGCGAGGCATAACGTTTCAGCACTGAAATTCAAAAAAAAAAAAAAAAAGCAAAGAGGTGAAATGTGGGGAAGGGCACCCCACGGGCGTCAAGTTCGTTACCCTACACTGGACGTAAGGAGAATGGCGAATCAGAAGATAAAAAAGGGGGAAGACTAACACTGCGCGCACAAAATGCGGGGCCCAGCAGGACTGCAAATGATCGCCGAGGCTGACGTACTTTAGAAACTCCAGTAGGGCACGAATGACTTTCTGTGCCAGTGACGGATGTGGACTGGGTCCAATAATTTTCGTTTCAAAAAATGTTCCGTAGTCGAGCCACCTTAGTGCGGTCTCTAGAGGGATGCACTGGACGTCGTAGAGACAGACAGGGTTATAGAAAATCAGGGAGGTTAATTAGAGATAGTTTCTGGTTAGATATACTGCACGGGAGATGGGTCAAGAGGATATAAGTAAGCGAAGAGCCCAAACGAAGTCGACCGCGTAGGCAATTAAGCAGCAGCGGACAGCGTTCTCAAAGCCTGTTATGCAGGCCCGAAGACACCAAGAATTTCGGCAGCGCGGATATAGCCTTTTACGTGGATCTATTTGAGGAGCACTGGCGAAGAACTTTTCGTTAGGACAGTGGTCAGTTGGCCTATCTATCCAGCACTGCGCACATCACTTACCTCGCGGAGCGATAGCGAAATACATACCCAAATACCCCCATCGAAATGCAGCCACCGCGGCCGGGATTCGATCCCGCGACCTCGTGCATAGTAGGAGTAACGCCACAGCACTCTACGCCACCACGGCGGCCACTAAAAGACGTCTTGACGACAATCGACCCTTCTGAATTTTGGCACTTGTTCGTGACACGATCATCGAGTGACACTCTTGTTTCTTGCGCAGCACTTGCGGTTCACCTCCTGAGAGGACCGGGGACGAAATTCAAGATAAATCAGAAGAAAAATAGAAATAGCATAGTACAGTACAAAATTCATGAGCTTCATTGTAGATATTATATCGCAGCATACGTTTAGTTACAAGTTGAGTTAATGGAGTGTCTGGAATAATTAGAATTAATTAGAAACCACTGATTACCGCACACCAAAGCACAGAACACGAACGCCGAGGTGCGAGTGCCACTAATAGACACCTAAGTCAAAGATTAGGATCGCCTACGGTCTTTTTTTCTTCTTTTTTTTTTGTCCAGCGGCTGAAGTTCAGTCATCAGACGGTTGTGCATCGCGTTGTTTCCGGGTTCTGCTTGCGTTATTTCCCAGATTCTCAAATTCATCATCTCAATTAGCAGACCTGAGGGTCATAATTTACTTCGTCGTGTAGTCTGAACGACAAGCAAATCAAACAAACAAGCGGCTCGTCCTTTTTTTTTCTGTAATGCGTTGGTTAAGCATTAAGAATGTCAAAGTGTAAAAAAAAAAAGGCGTACGTGGGTGAAGTGTGGAAAGGCGGCCACGTGGTCGAGATAGAGAGAAGATGGAAGAGCTTAGAAGAACTCTGCTCCTCGAAAAGGCAGGATGTGCGTCGAGTTAGTTCCTGAACAACACTTTTGCGATGTACTGAACGCGTTTTAAATCATGGATCCGGCAACTCAAAGAGCTGCGACGTTATGTTAAGGCATTTCTCTCTCATTAGCCGCTGAATTGCCACTGAATATTTATAGCGTCATCAGTCAAAGAGGAAAACAAGTACAGCGGGAATGTTTATCCTGGCCCTTATTTTGAATATATATATATATATATATATATATATATATATATATATATATAGCTGGAATACTTTGGAGTTGCTACTTTTTTGGTCGCTCTAAGAATTAACAGCCACCTGCTGTTCAAGGAGGAATAGTCCTTTATTATTTATCTATTGCTCTAGAAAATTTTGCGTGTGGCCATGCTCTAAGAGCTTGACCGCATACAAATACGTACTTTTTTCGACATGGAAACGGCGCTAAAGACAAAAAAAAATTACGCAACAGCCACACATGAGGAGCATAATAAGTACAGAATAAAGAGCCTCTCTTGTATTGCTTGTACCAGTGCTGCCATTTTAGCCATTTTGCCACGAGTCTTATCAATTTTTGTTTCTGTTTTGACAAAAGGTTTCACTATTCAGCGACTGGCGATATTTTGTAGCAACGTGAAAGGAGAGCTGGCCACAATTTAGCGATTTCCCAAGTTCGGAAAGTTGCTTTGAAAGTAGCCTTCTAGAGCGCATTTCATTATTCAAAGGCCACACGTAAGCGGCCCAAATTTCCTGTACGACACGTGGGCTCTGTGAACACGATAAAGCAATGGTTGCCGTCAATTCGGTGATCTTCACATTGTGCGTCACAGCACGGTGACCTTCACAGCTTTGATTGCCTGTGAAGTTGCTTACTCCGCAAAAGGCATCGTTGTACAGAAATGCACGCTTTACAGGCGCAGAGCTGGGAGTATTCAAATAAAACTGGACGCATTCCATGGAAGTCACCATAAAAAGGTTACACCGACAATGAGACGGCGTAACAGTGTTGGGAATATCTTTAGAGATGTCTAGAACAACGTGCGGTGTGTTGCTGTTGAGCTTGTTTTCTTTCAGACCAACTCGAACACTTTGAAACTACGAGGAATCCGTTAACTGTAGACATGATTGAAAGGTTCTGCTACAGTAATGAACGCAGGGTCTTACAAAACCTGGACTAAAATACGAGAGGCGATAGAGCTCAAACTAATGTGCTTCGTACGTCTACACTGGCATTTAGACAATGAATGTCACATTAAAAAAAAACAGCACAAACTTTAACGTTGTTTGAATAAGCAGACCCAAACAAACGTCTGACAGTGTTTATTGATTCAACACAGCTTTATATCATTAGCAAAAATACAAATAATAATATTTACGGTTAAAGCGTTACCAAAATTCGCATGGCAACATTTTTAAAGAGCCCACGCATTTACGTTCTCTTGTCCAAACAAGGCCAAACAAGGGCTCATTTGCCTTTGCTGCCGCTGCGTGCGGAAACTTACACTTCACGGAAATGCTTGAAACTTGCGCGAACCGGCCCACTATTTTCGAGCAGCCTCACAAAGCCAGCGGCGCGCGTACGACGATGAAGCGTCGTACGCTATATAAGAAGAAAGGAAGAAAAGAAACAAATAGTGCAGGACTGGAGAAACGTAACCTGGCATAGAAACCCTAGAGGTGGGAGAACGCAGTAGCGAACGAAAGCGTAGCTTTACTCTTTTTTCTCTCTCTCTCTCTCTTGCAGCAAGCACGCATCACTGAGTTCCGCGTCGCTGAACACAAAAACGGGCCCGTCCGCCAGGCAACACCCCCCCAACTCTTCGAGAACGCACACAATACAACGAAGTGCGCGCGCGTTCGCAGCCAGAGGGAGAAGAGATGCGGCAGCGGTACAGGCCGCCGATTCCGCTTATTGTCTTTTTCCGCGACAGGTGACAACAGTGCTCCGAATTCCAAATACAACGGCCCGAGAAACACGGGTGCGAGAGTAGAACGAGGAGGAGGAGAGAAAGAGAGAGAGAGAAGTTTCTTGCGTGTTTACGTGTATTGAGGGAGGGAACGTAGCTGGTGGCATCGGAGCCGACGAGCTGGCAGAAGCCAGCATGCTGACAAGCGAGCCGACAAGCCGGAGTGAAAGCCAGGAGCTTGCCAGGAGGCTCCCTTTCCCCTTCTCGGTCTAGCTGCTTTTCCGCGTCTCTACTCGCGCGGCGTTTCACACGCCGCCAGTTTGCAAACGACCCATGCATATACGCACGCGCATGTGCGCTCTCGCCAACTTTTTTTGCGAGCCGCGGTGTGCGATCGCGGCAACGGAAACAGAAAGGAGTCGACGCACGCCCGCCGCTGGCCAGAGCACGGCGGTTCCTCATCTCTGCCAGAGAAGAAACAACGACTCCCCGCACGTACGGCATAAACGTACGGATGCCGCGACGGCTGCAGAAGGTTCCGTTCCTGCGAGGCATCGGTGGGTGGCGGAGACAAAAGTCGTCCTCCCCCTTTCCTTTCCTTTCCTGCCTCGCTCGCTGCCTCGCCGTGGCACTGCGGGTTTCCATGGTGACGCGGCTAATGCGCGTCGTCCAGGTATGCATAAGTGGCCCTGTCGGCCCGGCACGAGGCTCGCCGCTGCGTGTCGTCCGTCTCTCTCGTTGAACGCACGCAGACAAACGCGCACACACACGTCCACAACGAGCTGGGAGGCCCATTGTTCGCACTCGGCAGCCCGCACACGCATGGCAGATGCGGTCTGGAAGAACACGGCCGAGCCCGATTGGAGGCGTCTCCTGCTCCTCGCCGGTCGCCCGAGCTTTAGAAATACCGAACCGTCCCGGAGCTCCGCGAGGCGCCTTTTTAGTCGGAATCAGCGTTCCACCGTGTTTCGTTTTTGTTGTTTGTGCTTTCTTTTACCTCCTTGGGATCCGTTGCCGCGAGCTCGTTGCGCGGCAATCCTAACGAAGCGGTCACGCTACGCGTGATCCCGGATATACGTGTACGAAATGCAGCCACGCCGAGAGAGTGTCAACGACGAGTGCGCAAATGCAAATCTGGCGCCAAGCGACACGTGCGGTCACGCATTAAAGGAGCTCTCTTCCCCTGCTTTAAGTTTAGACATCCTTCTTAACGCACCACCGTGTGCGAATCTAACGCACCACCGTGTGCGAATCTACCACACGGTGTTGCGTTACAGTACACTGTCTTGCATCTGGATTCTCATTTCTGCCTAACTGTAAAGGCAGTAGCAGAAGTTTTTTTTTTCGAATGTAATTTAATAAGGCCACGGCCGAATAACTAAGAAGGAGCAAATGCACCATTAGGTGGCGATGAGGCTTGGCCGACCATGGAATCGATGGTTATTTCATAGAATTCCTGCACAAGATCATGGAATAATCACATGCGGGTGTAGGATTATCCTATTAATTATGTAAGAGGAGGGGGGGGGGGGGGTGACGAAAGAGATCTATTTTATGGCAGCGTTTTTTCTCCATTACTATACCTCCTTCAAGTGAACTTATTCGGTAGCTGAAAAGCCACCGAACCAGTCTAGTGAGTCACTTGATTATCATCAGAACTCAAGGAATGGGATGCTAGTGGATGGGACAGTGGTACAGCTGTAGCATTTAATTTCTCCGACCTAAGGCAAACGTTCGTAGTTAAAGGTATTTCCCAGCTGTAATTTTTTTTTTTACCAAATACCGCAGGCCCTTTGGCGGGCCTAAGTAGGAGGGGCGTAAGGATAACATACTGCACAATATGAATTCAGCGCAATGACAGCAAAGAACATAAGAACTTATTTGCAATGGCGCATGTTAGAGCAGTAACAGGAGAAGATTTATCCAAATTCAAAACATTACTATAGATAGGAAACAATCAATTTATCAATAGATACGATGGATATAATCGCATCAGAAGGCAGCTTGTTCCATTCCTCAATTGTGTGTGGATAGAAAGAACACTTACGGGTGTTTATTTTGGCGTGGTATGGAGTTATGGACTGATCATGATCGTACCTTGTATGACGGGTAATAAGGGGCGTAAGATACGGATGAGGACTCATAGAACGCTTATTGTTTAGTAAAAATGTAAATTTTAGTCTTTGTATTTTCCTTCGTGCTTGAAGTGGTGGGATGGCATTTTCTTTCATTAAAGCCGATGAAAAGTCAGTAGTACGGTATTTAGAAAAAATGAAGCGTACGGCTTTCCGCTGGCGTGATTCCAGTGCCTCAATATTCTGTTTAGTGTAGGGTTCCCAAACTGGAACAAGCAAACTCTAGTTCTTGTCTGATGAGGCTATAGTATGCTAAATGTTTGACCCTGAAAGGAGCATTTTTCAGTTTATGGCGGTGAAGCCCAAGCTTTCGGTAGAAGGACGAGCAAAGATTGACAATGTGATTGTTCCAGCTTAAACGGTTTGCTATGGTAACACCAAGGTATTTATATTCATTAACTTCTATGAGGGGATGCGATGGTAAGGTATACGCAAAGAAATGCGGAAGTTTTTGTTGGTAATCTTCATAAAAACTGTTTTTTCGGCATTAAGTTGCATATCCCAAATTATGCACCATGTGTCAATTTTCTGTAGGGTAGAGTTACGCAGAACTTGGTCACTAGCACAGTTAATATTGTTGAACAGAATGCAATCATCAGCAAACAGTTTAATCTGAACCGGTTCGGTTATAACACTGATATTACACTTATATATATCAGGAATAACAACGGGCCCAGTACACTTCCTTGAAGGACACCTGGAGTAAGTGGTAAAGCATTTGAATGATGATCATCAATATTAACAAACTGTATACGGTTGGTGACATATGACGAAACCCACGTGACTACAAATTTAGGAAGTCCAATTAGTTCAAGTTTGTACATTAGTTTTGCAAGGGATATAACATCGAACGCTTTTCGGAAGTCTAAAAAAATGGTATCGACCTGCCCTGAGCGGCTAAGCACTGTTGCAAAGCTGTGTATAGCAAAAGTAAGTTGGGTCACAGTGGACAATCCTTTCCTAAATCCGTGTTGAACAGGTGAGAGCAGGCCGTTGTCATTTAGAAATTTAGTTACATAGTTAGCTAAACTATGTTCTGCTAACTTACAACATGAGGTAATGACTGAGATGGGACGATAATTGGAAACCAACGTCCTGTCACCCTTTTTAGGCACAGGCACAACGCATGCTGTCCTCCAATCAGAAGGCAGCATTTCTGTGGCAAATGTGGTGTGAAAAATGATTGCGAGAAATTTGGATATTATTTCTGCATAACGGCGCAAAAAGATGTTTGGAATTCTATCTGGACCAGGAGACGATTTTGTTTTAAGATTTAACAACATTGATGTTAATCCGGGCAATGATACAATCCCTGGGTCAGGAAAACAAACGCATCAATGCGAAATATGCATGGATTCGGAACCGAAAGAACGCTATGAAAATGTCTATCAAACTGTTCAGCAATGGCAGTCTTGTTCACAAGTAATGCACCTTTGTGCATATAATCGGTTATTAGGCTTTTTATTTTCGGCTAAATAATTCATTTTTTTCCGGGGGAGGGGGGGAGAGGGGAGGAGTCTTGAAGAAACTCTAGGTAGTGCATGCTCAAAGTAGAACCTTTTTGCAGTCTTCATTGATTCAGTAAGATTCAATTTGTGGGTTTGAATTATGCATCGACCGGGTCTACGTCGTTTCAACCGTTTAATTTTTCTGGTGAGATGTTCGATTTCTCGATTAGTTCAAGGATATTTTTACACTGTTTTCTTTGTTTTTGTCGGCACGAAATTTTATATGCAATCTAAGCAAATGTTCTTGAATTTTTCCCATAGTTCAACAACGTCAGAACTATCAAAACTGTCAAGGCAGTACTCAAAGTAATCTAGTACACTTTCAACGCTTGCATGTGAAAAGTATTTGAATGAAACGGTTTTAGTGGTGGGATTTTGGTTCATATCACGCACAGGAAATTAAACGTAGACCATGCTGTGATCTGACAAACCACATTCAACCGATACTGATAAATTTTCAATGGAACGACTTAAGAAAACAAAGTCAAGCACAGAATTAGAATCACCTTGCACACGTGTTGGTTCACTGACAACGCCTCTAGTAACAAGCCAGATGCCAGTAGAAATACCTTTACCCCCCAAGAATACTTTGTCTCTTATAGCTGCGTTACATCTTATACGTTGTTTCTGACATCCACAGACAACGGAAACCTAAATTGGCGCACAAACACCAGTGGTGCCTCCCTTCATCATCACCGTCTATATCGCAGGTCAGTGACCGCAGGAGGGAAACTTAGCCTGCCCCTAGAGCATTCGTCACTTTTCTAATATATTTTGTTCCAACAGTGTCCGACTGTCCAGTGTCCCTAGAGCAGTATGCAGTACTTGCCTCTTCGTATTAGCCTCCCCCCCCCCCCCCCCCTGCAGAGTAGCAAGCCGGACGTTCTTTGTTTTTTAGCGTTAACCTCCCTGCCTTACTCCCGCTTCTATCTCCCCCTTTCCCAAGCCACTGTAACATACCGCGTGGTATCTGTGGATATGGTGTTGTGCCGCTGAGCACAACTTCAATTACAGGCCGCTGCGGTCACGTTTCTAGTGTGAGGGGAGTAAAATGTCGCGTGTTCGCTAAGGTTTTGATAGACAATTAATAAAAAGAACGAAGTAGTGAAATTGCAACCGTAGCCACTTCGAATACGTCTTCAAACCCCGGGAGTAGTAGGCGCATCTACTCCATCGGTAGATGAGTCATGCACTAGCACTGAATAGCAGCGTCATCCTAACTGCCAACTTTTGAAATAGCGCAATCACATCAGTTTTCCTCTTCAATATCACTGAATTCTCGTCGAACGATTTCATCACACATAAGCATTCGCGAAGGGCCCAGGGGCTCCCTTGGCCGTGAAGCAAGTAAACAAGCAGCGCGACAAATCCGCCCAAAGCCAAGTGCCGCACGTATAGCCAGCCTTCGCATTCCATTCTTTACACCTTTACAACCACGCGGTTTGACGAGGAGGGAAGAAGTAGTTTCGGATCTTCCTACCGGAGTCACACGGGACCGGTAAGGTCACGCGGTGAGGCAATGCTTTCACGTGCCAAACACCAACGCACAGGGCCCTCTCAAGCGCTTCCCTTATAAAAGAGTTCCTCATCAAGTTCCGATGACGAGACTAAGCCTAGCGCGCTTGAACTTCGAAACCAAGCTCGGCAAAAGAAGCACGACCCCTTCCACCCTCCAAGCGGCACGACCAACCGACAAACCATCCCGACCAAACGGCGCTACGCGGGAATCCGGCAAGCGCCTGCCGGGGCGCCCAATTTCTCATCCCGTTCTGGGACAAAAAGTAAGAAAGGAAAGAGGAAGGTACAAAAAGACGACGACGACGGGCCAGCGCCGCGAATGAATAGGATATAACCGACTGTCGTCGTATGGTGCTGCCGGTTCCAAGGCACGCCGGGCGAGCGAGCGCCTTCCTTCCTCGCCTGCTCCCGGCGCGTCGTCCCATTTCGCGGACATCCCCTTTAATGAGCACGGAATTGAACGCCCGCCGTGAAACTGTGCCCTCTGCGATTTCCTCCCGGCCCTCTCACTTCTTTCCCTATGCATTCCCTGCCCCGGTGCCCTGCCATCCCTCTCCGCCAGCCCAGCTCAAGATTGCAGAGCGCTAGCTGTATGTAGTTCCTTCGGACTCCCCTGCCTCTCATCCTCCGCATCGAGTTTCCGCCTCTCCCTCGCCATGCCCCTATGCCTCCCGCGCACGCCTTTCTCCGATTGCTGCGCGCAGCCGCTTTAATCACAATCTTTCGCTGTCGTGAAAAATTCTCCTTTCGGAAGTTTCACGGATGAGTCAACGTGACAGACGAAACAAACGAGAAATTAAAAAAAAAGGAGGAAGGGGGGGGGGGGGGGAGGGGGCGCGAGCGAGTAATAACGGAGCACGAAAACGGAATGGCGAAGAAGGAATAGCCGTAAAATGGGAAGGTGTTCCGTGTCCCGCAGGCAAGGCCAGCCGCCTCCCTTTAGTTTACGATTTGCGCGTCGTGAGAGGGAAAAATTGAAAAAATAAAGGCGAGAAAAAAGGAGAGAATTCGAAAACTTAAGAGAAGAGTAAGAAATCAGCGAAGGTATCAATAGGAAAAAATGTAGAAATGGAAAACAAGAGAGAAGCTATGCATGTCGGCGTATTTTCTGAGCCTCGTTCACGTTAAGCTGGTCACTCGTTCCATGCGAGCATTACGGCTTACTTCTGCCGTTTAAGAACACTGACGAGAAGCCCGCGCGGCAGCGCTTTAGTATTGTTCACGAAGGAAATGACCTTCTGCTGGTGATATACTGACAGAATCCCAAGCTTAATAGCCCCGGGCTTTTGCGTCGACACAAAGTGACGTCGGCGTAAAAATGGGTGTTTCCTTATAGTGCCGATGTTCGCAGCTCTCGTGACTGGCACGCAACTGATTGTACCTGTTCTTTAAGGGCACAATAAAAATTCGCAATACCATCAGAAGCGACTAGTGTGTTAATGGAGTGATTGAGGCAAGTCATGTTAAACTGCCTTAGAACACGAATAATCTATCTTTTACAAGCGCTTCTGAATTCGTTAACCTGTATGCCGTCGTCCCCACCGACGCACATAGTGGTCATCTAACTACGACCCAGTGGTAGTTGGCACTTAAGCCTTTTGATGCGATTAGCATTCTTAGCCTACTTCAGCCAATTTGTGTCGCTCTATTTATCTAGCCTCTTTACGCCGCTTACTCTCCAATGAAAAATGTATTCTGCAATTCCTGCGATCCTGAGTGAAATGAAACCTGCGTCACACGAGTTCCTCAAGCACAGCAGCCCGACGTTGTAGCACTGCACCACGAATGCCCGCGGGCAGTGAGGCATGAATTCTCAGCGTTAGCACGCACTGACGTGCCACCGGTGCAATTTCGGAGGCCAAGCAAAACGAGGAAGGCTTGGCCGGGCCGCTGCTAGATGACGCAGCGTGTTCAGAGGAAAGGGTAAGCGAGGAGCCCAGCTACACTACTTGGCTCATACATGACACGTTTTGGCGATGGCTATATGGGTGTGTCGCCACATTTCCTGAACACTAACCGCATTAGCGCCGACAGTCATAGTGAGACGTGTTCTGCCGGATTTCTAAGAGCGCAATTCCTAGGCGCGCGATCCTGCGGCGAGATTCGGCATCGGCGTCCCTCGTAACCGAGCGAACGAGCATAGCGAAGGATGAAAGAGCTAAAGCCCCTTGATCTTGAAAGTAGCGACACTCTCCTCCCCGCCGCGCTTTCCTCCTCGATTCTCCTCGCCCGCCGGCTGCGCGCGCTGCGCACGGCACGCTATTGCGCCTGGGCACCCGCGGACGGGCCGCAGAATTTGATGGAGGCGCATGATGTTGGGCCAGTTGCGCGCCCCAACGGCGTAGAAAATTTTGAAAAATGGTGATAACAGCATGGAGAATGCTGAAGGCAACGTTGATGAGGAGGTTGGTTGCATCTTAAAGCCGTATGAATGACACACACTGATGTAAAAGGAGCTTTGAGGCGAGTTTGATACTCCAGTTATTTTTTCTGCCACATGATACGCTGCTTTACTTTGTGCAGTCTGATCTAGTATTGCTTGTGGCAAATCGCTCTGTGTTTGGCAGTTTTTTCTCGCATGTGCGCGCATGTGCACCGCAGGTATTATATTCAGCGTGCCTTCTTATAATGAATTACTGGCGAGTGCATCGTCCGTCCATGTGTTTGTCTCAATGTCAAAGTAGCTTTTGCGCCGTGGTTTCTGCGTTGAATAGGACGGTTGCGCAATTTCAGTGCGATGAAGCGGTGCCGGCAACCACTCATCGCCCACAATAACTGAAGCTGAGGAAAGGTATTTACAGATTATTCTTTAGGCGTCGGTGTCAATAAAGCTTAAAAAATACTCGGTATATCTATCGGAGAAGGCATTCTATATTTTTAGGCAAAAGAAACGCCTCTGGATAAGGTATTTTGATAGTTCACACCGACATAGCGTTAAGTTATGTAGTAGGATAGTTAAAATTGTGACTTTGATTAGCGGGATGCCCTATTGCCGACGCATTGTAGATTGCGGGCAAGCATGCGGTGGCGACAGGCTCTGCATAAAGAATCATAGTGTCGTTGGCTGCGTCGTTAAGCGACCGAGATCATTATTGCTGAAATTATTAGAGGCGGGACAAGGAGCCAGCAGCAGCAATCACTTACGACTGTCAGTTCGAGGTTCATGCCGCTGTAGAGGGGGATTCCTGTGCTTCACGACAGGTTGGTGGGAAAAAATTGTTGGAACTGCGTTGGGTTTCAGCTTTCTTTTTTCCAAGTTCTTTTAATATGCGCGGCTCAAATTGGTCTTCAGTGAAATGTAGCTAGAACATTTATCTAAGAGTTATTGCCTCAGGCAGGATGAATAAAACGTCCTTTATACAAGTACAAGTGGCTAATACGCTGCAGTGCTAAACATTATTGCCTACATAATATTCCCTGCATTGCTACATCATAACCATAATCAATAATTATTGCTCAACCTTCGTAATCAAAGCGCATTGATACAATGACATCGGCTCGTGGTGCATGGATGGAAAAGGTTTACCCACAGAACAAAACCGAAGAAAGGTGATTGTAACGCATTCGCTATTAAAGCGAAGATTCCCGGCCTCCGCCTAGAAGTCAACAGGAAGGGTGCGCGATCTCGTCGTACACATTGCCTGTATCCGTGAGAAAACCAAATAATAATCGTCACCCACTCACGCGTGCATGGCAGCCCAGTTCAAAGCAAATTCAAGAATTGAAAAAGATTAGCAGGTGTCCTTAGCTATCGCCTAAAAGACGCGAATGCGAGTCTTGTAAAATCTACTGTAATTCACCTCAATCCACACTAATCCACCTTCACGCACCTTATTCGACCTTAATCCACTCTAATCCGCTTTATTACACCTTAATAGACCTTAATCCACCTCAATGAACCCTAATCCTCCTTAATAAACGCTAATCGACCTTAATCCTCTTTCATCCACCTTATTCGACCTTAATACCCCCTAATCCTCCTTAATCGACCTTAATCCATCTTAATCCGCCTTCGTGCACGTTAATCGACGTTTATCCACCCTAATCCTCGTTATTACATATTGATCCACCCTAAACCACCCTAATCCAACTTAATCCTCCCTAATCGACCCTACCCTCCTTATTTAACCTTAATCCACCTTAATCTACATTATTCGACCTTAAATCACCTTAATCCAATCATTAATCAGTCATGAATTTACTTTACTAATCATTAATCTATTATACACGGCTGGACATGATTTGGCTCGCTTCTGGGCTTCATTAGGTCACGTTACTTTCTGTACCTCAAACGCTCACCTTGAAACATATCCAACTAAGGGTCTAGCCTTAAAATGTGGACCAGGTGGCGCTAATCACCTGCAATACCACGGGTATACTTCCCACTAATTTTTTTCAGGCCCTGCATTCATTGTATATAAGTGACTGACACACACATCGAAACTGTAAATAGCTCCTCTACAAGCTGCTATTCCGATTTTCAGTAAAACAGGCAACGGATCCTAACAATCACGAAAAGTGCGATCGAGAGGCTGTATCTTCGGGTATATTTGTTCAGTGGAAAGCAGAATCTATAATGCTGCATTTTCGATTGAATAACAGGTGACTACGTGCGAGGTGATGGAGTCTCAGCAGAATATGCATCATTCTGAGGAGAATTCCATTTTTATGCCACGTACAAATTGCCGCAACAAAAAAGCTAATGAGCAGGCCGGAAGAATTGAAAAAAAATGCAGCATTAGGGGATGCTTTGATATGAGCAATAAGAAAGGCGTCTTACCTCACAAACAATACTGTTCCTTGTCGGAACAAAGTTCTTTCGGCCAATGTCGTGCAGCCACTGCTTTTTGCGCAAGCCATCACGCTTTCCTTGCGGTATCGTAAAAACTGCATAACCATCATCACACTTCTTGCTGCAGTTATATGCGCAGCAGCACGGCATAGTTCTAGCAGTCAGTGCACGAAACAGCGTGCAATGTTAGCGTGCGACCGAGCTCAGGCGCAAAATGGCGCGAATGAAAAAGCAAAACACAAGCAAAACGCGAGCTCCGCTCGTTTCCAAGGGCAACGTCAGGGAGACCAATCATCGTGCAAGAAAACGGGCGCGAGACCGTCTGCCGCGGAGGGGACTCGCGAGGGGCGAGGAGGAGGCGAGGAGGTCGCGCGCCGGCGGCAGAGTACAAAGAGTGGCGGTACTTTCCTACATCAAGCGGCTTTAGAAAGATCGAACGCGGAGCGCCGCGGGGGATGAAAGACGGCAATAGCGAAGGGAGCGCGAGGAGGAAAGCGGAGGAGGAGGGTACGACGAAAGCGTGAAAAGAAAGGCGTAGTGCCGCGCAAGATGGGCCTGCGGCGACGATGGCTACAGGATGGCACCAGAATAGCGCGCGTCGTCTGTTCACCGATGACGCCACCGCTACCATATATGGAAACAAAGCGCTGCATGAACAGAGGTCTGTCTGCGGCAGCTGCTGTGAATCGCGCCCACGCGTCACCCCCGCACTGCCTCTCACGATCTCCCGATTACCGAGGCAGTCGCGCCACCCCTCGCTCCATTTGCAACGTGCCGCACGAGATAGATTGCTCTTCTTTCTGGGGTTTTACGTGCCAAAACCAGTTCTGATTATGAGGCACGCCGTAGTGGAGGGCTCCGGATTAATTTGGACCACCTGGGGTTCTTTAACGTGCTTTTGTCCGCGCCAGCAAATATATCGCGAAATAAAAACACGTATAGAGCTGCGCTCAAATTTCGCATTAGAGAGTATCGTAATCGTCGGTGAACGCTTTTTATGGTGAAAACCATAAACCAACATGTTCCATAAACCATAAAACCATAAACCGTCGGCCGACATGTTCGCATCGGCTAGTTGGTTATTCTATTTTTTTTTTTCTATAGGCTTATACAATTTCCACGTATTCATGTTCTGTTACCGTCTGAAAAAGTTGCATCTTGCTATGTTGGAGACTTGGTTTCCATTTCAAGTGAACGAGAGCACTGTTTCCAGTTAGGCTGCTGAAGGCTAGGTTTCCATTTAAAGAGAACGAGCCTATATAGGCATGTCGTAGCCAATTGACTGGACAACATATGAATTAACTTGTACTACAATATAATTGTTATCTCCTACTTCCTGATAAAACGGGTGATGATTAAAGGGGAACCAATAAGGAAGCGATTAAACGGGATCAAGGAAAGGGAAATTGAGCCCATATTCGGGTTAAGTTCGACGGGAGGAAGAGGGCCGCTACTGAAGAAGCGAATTACAGATTGGTCATCGACCAGCTGGGTAACCGCGGGTGCGTATTAGGTCAAACAACATAATGTGCTGGTTATATTATGGTAAGTCACAAAGCATGGGATGCTGCATCCTCGACGCCGTGTTCGCAGAGCCAGGAGAGACGAGTGGGTGTTCCCTAAAAACAATGTTAAGTTTACTGTTTCCGTGGGGTCAGTCAAGCCCAAATCAGACGTCTATCTGACGTGAACTGCCGAGTCCGTGAGAAAGAGGGCCACCATCACCCGACGTAAAGGCAGCACTTATCCCCGAGGACAGCGCATGACGTGCGCCCGCAGGCCTCCGATAATGAAAGTGCTCTACCAGGTGAAGCAACCAGCGGTGTTTTACGAAGCTGCGTAGGTCATTATGAATGTTCACCAACTACAAAAACCAACTGAGTTCTTTTTTTTCTCATTTATTATGATTATTTTTTGTTCATTTAGGAAGCTTCACACCAACGTATTCTTTCCGAACTTTAAGTACTGTACGAATTCATGAATATAAAATAAAGTTCGTGCGGCGCGTGGCAGTGCAAATTATGGGAATTTGCCAGTCGGTTGCACTGAGGCTCTACCACTCTTGATTGTGATTCGCGTTGTTCCGTGCGCCATCGATAATCTACGCCATTTACTGCGTTCTATGCTTTCCGCAGAAAACTAGGTGGGGTGATGAAGTTAGGAAATTTGCAGGCGCAAGTTGGAATCAGCTAGCGCAAGACAGGGGTAATTGGGGATCGCAGGGAGAGGCCTTCGTTCTGCAGTGGACATAAATATAGGCTGATGATGATGATGATGCTTTCCGCCAAGAGTACAGGCACGTGCCCACGCATACACTTACATCTGGTGGTATGAAGACGTCGTAGCGGTCCTTATTTTCGTCCAGCAACGATGCCGTGTCTTGAGCCACTTGGCGCAGGTAGTTGAGCACGCCCTCAACGTCCTCGCTCTCCGCGAAAGCGTCACCAGTCTCGTTCGAGTCGTCCTTGGCCACCTCCGCGCTCTGCAAGGACGCACAAAGAATTAAACAAACTTATTAAATAAATGTATTACGACATGGCATGTCGCACAAAGCACAAAGACAGCCACGTAATGCAAAAAAAGAAACAAAAAACGCGACCCATAGCGATAACTTGCAAATCCTCAATTGTCTCGAGGCGACCGCGGCAGTAGTGAACTTCAAAAGAAGTTGTACTCACTTTACAGTTTAATGTCATAGTAAATTAAGCAAACTAGATTTAAGGGATCACATTGGATCAGATTGGAGGGATCACATTGGAGGATCACATTGGGGATCAACATCTTTATGAGAAGTTCTGCGCGAAGTTCCCACAGTAATCACCAACAGCTCATCAGACCTAGCGTAAAAAGGTCATGCTATCACAGGAATGTGGTTAACCGCATTCGGTTAGCCTCAGTGACCGAGAAACGACATGGATGCCATGGAACACTGTTCCTGTCTTCCGTTCATCAACAATGTGAAGCGTTTGTTCTGCGGAGCTGTTCATAGCCGACTTTGACGCACGGGGACTCTCTTTGTGATTGATTGATTCATTGATTGAAATCGTTTATTAGTTTTGCCACCCTTTTTTTCCCAACGCAGGGAGTGTTTTCCCTACAATAGGGAGTGTCAAGTATCGGCAATACGACACGTGCTCAGCACGCGAGAAAAGGCACTACATAGTTATAACACGCATTGCGGCGTGTTCTTTACTTGCATCTAACGCGCCGAATCTGGGTGACGAACACGTCCATGTAAAATGCTAGGTCACCGTGGCGCACTTGGAGATCGCTTGGCAAACCCAGCTTCTGAAAGCTGAACTGATGCAGTGATCACCCGAGCGTGGCGAGCTTCGGTGCAGCGCCGCATGCGCGCCAAAAGTCCATAGTAGATATGGATCACGTTGAAGTACGTGACGGGAGCGACCAAAAATAGCTGTCGTCGGCCTATTAACATGTTAAACGGCACAATTTTTTTTTAATTCTGGAGTTTTAGGAGCCAAAACCACGACCTGACTATGAGGCACGCCGTAGTGGATGACTCCGGTTTAATTTTGACCACCTGGGGTTCTTTAACGTACGAGTACCGATTGCACGGCATTCCGGGGTTTTTGCATTTCGCCCCCATTGAAATGCCGCTGTCGCCGCGGCCAGGATTTGATCCCGCGCCCTTGGGCTTAACAGCGCAATGCCTACGCCACCACGGCGGGTAACACGGCGCAATTCGACGAGCCCGAGGTACTCCAGGTTAGTCATTAGCATTTTTCGTATTCACAGTCTAAACAGTGGGGCAAGGTACCGCAAATGAAAGTCTCGTGGTAGCTGCTGGCGGATTCATCCTAGCAATGAAAGCCGGCAAATGCTTCACCTGCAAATCTATTGTAATCTTTCTCGGGCCCGTTACGAAACACCGAGCAAATAACAGGCCCTGATCAACACAAGAAGTAGATGTGAACCCTTTTGGAAACGTGCACGCGAAGACATTTATTCTGCCGGTTTAAAGAAGCGTATCTCTTTCCGAATGGTGTTATGTGAAGAATGAGGAAAACAGGGAGGATGTCGTTGGCTACACGCGGACCTAGCCGTGTGAGACTTTCAGGCGATTGCTTCGCCCGAGCGCCCCATTTCAGGAGCGTTTAAGAAACCGCAAACCCACAGGCGTGTGATCACTTGGAATGGTAGCGAGAGACAGACGAGAACGCAAGCCGGCAGCTTTTGAGCCACCTAGCGCATGAAGCCACGCATTCCCGACCTCTTTCTCAACACAACGCCCGGTAGTTAGCATGGAGGCGACCAAAGAAAGTGTCCCACGCCGTCTGTCTCGCAGCGGGAAAGAAATTCTACATAGTTCCCGTTCGAATTTGATTCCGCGGCTTCCGAGGTCTACAGCGCACACGTTTCCCTATCTCGGTTGCCATGTTTCCTCCTTGACAGCGCTCAGCTCAGTTTAGGGCGGTACGCTTTGCAGTTGCGTGTTCTTAATGAGCCGCTCCGCGAATGCAGTCTGGACCTTTGGCGGAAGCCGTTCCTATGAGAACTCACCTTGGCCTTTCTCTTCATTGCCTGGGCTTTGAGGGCGTCCTTGAGGACAGCGAGAGAGGCGGCAGCGGCGGCTGCTGCGTCTGCCTTGTCCTCCGCGCTGGTCAGAACTTCTCCGGACGTGAGGAAGGCGCCCTGAACGGCCGGACTGTCCAGAGGAGGGAAGTACACCTCGTCGGCGAACTGAGGCGTGGCACCTTCTTTCAGGTCGCTGTTCGGCGTGAACCTGCGACAGTAACCGGAAAGAGAGGCACCTTTAAACCACGCTAAGCGGTGATTCCCACCAACGCGACCGTTATCTCCGAGGAGAAAGCTACGAGCAGTTTTATTTTCTCTGTGTTGTGCGTGCTGCCGCCGAGAGTGGCCAAACTATTCGGTACGGCCCCAATTTGAGCAGTCTTCTGTTGTCAATTAGCGGGGTGCTTTATGCACTCGTATAGGCATTAAAGCAGCCGAGATGGTTGTGGAAAATGCATGGGTGCGTGAGAAAAACATACGTTTTACTGTTGGCGAAAACAGTATTTGACTAGGAGAGTGCGGGTCGGTGGACAAGGTGAAAGAGGATTTCTTTCCATCTTTAATCTTTTGCCTGTCATTGCTGCCCCTATTTTCTCTATCTCTCTTATTTCACTATGCTCCGACATTGTTAATTGGGGCATGTAGAACACAGCGGGCGTTATAAAACAGCATAGGTGTTTTTTTTATCGGTTTGTTTTTCTGTTGTTGTTTATCTGTTTGTTTTTCATCCTCCGTTTGCGCTGTAGCAATTACAGAATGCACAAAAAAGCTACGTTAATCCTATACCATGCCGGAGTACGAACAGCCAGCTAGCCTGTCTCTACTCATTATATGCAAATCTCCTACGTGTGAGGGATGTCGAAGCACATGGCATCGACTCTCGTGTAACTGCCACATGCTGACTTAGTAGTGAACGCAATGCATGCGTGGTAACGTGAAAATAACCTCAAATCTAGCGTAACATCCAGCCGAATAACTCACTAGAACTGCATTAGCCTACCAGAGACTGCGCCACAGTCTGCAGCAAACAATTCGTCCCTTTAACGAACCTAAAAAAAATGCTAACCCTGCAACTAAGACACTTTGAGTTGATTAAACACCAAGGTGGCCGGCTGCTTGTAGCCCTCTCTGAAGGATAAAAAACGATGCACTATACAAGGTGTCTAAAATGACCTGCGTCCATCGACGTCACTGGAAGTATTTGCAATGTTGCAGAAGGGTCTTACGTACAACGCCGCAGGCTTGGCACTAACGATCTCAAAGTTACCCTTAACACTGAGCGCGTCACGAGAAGAAAGTGAGGCGCTCAACTGTGTCATAGGCGTGCCATCCTGTAGGCACATCGTTATGGTCATGTGCATGGGCATAGTCATGTCCTAGGCACATGGCCATGCGATCATGTGCCTAGAACGCCAACAGGACAGTACGCTGCCGCCGCGTACCGTTTGTAGCTCTATCGCACAGCGTCGCACACTACAGATGACGGCTTGCCACACTTGTCATTGGTGACATTTTATGTAGGCGCACTACACGACGAAAGAGGGAGGACTACACAATCGAAAAAAAAAAATAGAAATTAGAGCGACGGGTGAACATTGGCGCTGCTCCGACCGGGAAGACAAAAGCACTTTGTACATTCTCTACTTTCTAGAAAACCTGTCGAGAAAAGGCATTACATAGAGAGAGCAGGCGCATACATACAGTGACGGGCGAAAAAAAAAAAGAAGAGAAAGCGTCTCGACAATAAACAAGTGAGAAAAAAATATGGCTACAAAGGCAGAAGCAGAACTATACAGCAGAACGGCGGAGCGAGCCTGAAACTAGTGCGGAGCAGTCGAAGCGAGGAAACGGATACGCCCCCGAGCGGGCTCGGGTATCCTGCGGGAAAATTGCCTTTTCGCCGCCGGAGACGCGCCTGCTCGAAAGGGAAGAGATGGGCTGCTGCTGCTGCTGCTGCTGCTGCCTAGACCGATCTGCGCGTCGCCCGTGGCGGGTGCCTGGCGCGGGCAGTGTTGGCCGGTCGGTCAGTGGCAGTCACCGACTGCAGCGTCGATGCCACCACACAAGGAAAGGAGGGAAGGAACCGCGGTGACGTCGACGTTCGAACTGCCCAGGATCGGGCTGCTGCGCGGAGCCGCCAATAAGAAAAACAAACGACGCACAACCAAATCGTGCGAGGAAACTAGCCGAAAAGAGGACGTAGACAGAGAGAGAGAGAGAGAGAGAGAGGGGAGGTTGGGAAATGAGACAAGGAGGTGGCGAAGGAAGAGGAGAGAAATGGCCAAGGGCTTACGAGGTGGACACTGACGGCAGTCGGGAGAAGGAGGAGAAGGAAATGGGGAGAGTGAGGTTGTTGCACGAGTGGAACGGGGACAAGAAGACGAGGCCCCAGCGTGGCATCTAATTCGGTTCCCGGGAATGCGCGAGATTAAAGGGACAACGTTTGTTTAGGCGCGTACGGAGGCAGGCGAAATCGTATACCCGGGCGCAAGCTGCTCTGCTTTGCGTTAGCCTTATTTTCTTCTTGTTTCGCTCTCTTCGGGTTTCGTCTTTTTCTATTTCTTTTTTCCATGCTTCTGTCTTTTGGGGCGGCGTCTGACAGACAGCTGTGGCCACTTTCCCTCGCCTCCTTCCGCTTTCAATCTTACGCAAGAGTATAAAAAAAGATAAACAGCTGTATACAACAACCAAAGGCTGAGTGTCAGGAAAAGCATACTTCGACAAGGAATGATGGCAGCGCGCGCTAAAGCTTTATGAGCGCCAGAGTGAAAAACAAAGAAAGAATGAAAGAAATAATAAAACGGCAAGCACGACACGACAAGTAAATGAACGGGTAGAGGGCGTACTTTGCATTTAGTCAGTCTGATGCACTAAGGAAATATAGCACTATTGAACAATGGTATGTATTCTAGTACGAAAATTTATAAATAAATGCCCCTAAAGCGATCCGATGAGTGACAACATTCCTAAATTCGACATTTTTATAGGTTTGCATGATTCGTGACACGCTACAACATGATGCGCTACAACAAGAGACCCTTTGCGCATGCTCGTCCTCTACCGCGGTGTTAGCGACTGTGATTACGCAACAACATGGCAGCGCCCAGATCGCTTTGACGCTCGCTCTCTGTCATGACAACAAGAAATAAATAGGAAAATCAGCCTTCGCTCTGTCTCACCCCGCTCTGCGGACTAAGTAGTAAGTATTACCAATGTTTTTTTTTTTTTATTGCGATAGCAATTATATGGACACTTGAACCGGATTTCTGCCGTCGGCGTCGTCGTCGCCGTCGTCGTCGCCGTCGCCATCGCCGTCGCCGTGAGGTTCCCTATAGATAAAATCTTCGCCGCGCGTCGTATGCCCGAGAGGAAGCGTGCGGAGACGCGCGCTATCACGGAGAGCGAACGCACTCAATCTCCCACGCGCAAGCAAGGAAGCAGGAAGCCAGCGCCGGAGGGAGCAAGGGGGGTGGCGCACTTCTCTGCCAACAACCGCGCTCGTCGCTCGCTCGCACCGTCTCTTATCTCCACACGGCTCTGACCTTTAAGTGCATTCGCCGCTCAGTTTCCGTTGAAGCGATAGACCGCACGTACCTTCGCCCGCTGCGGCGTATGCTTGCTGCCAGCGTTTTGACAGTCGTTGTCTGCTGTCATTCAGTGTGATCTCTTCGTGTTTGTGCGCGCTCACACCACGCTTGTTCATTCAGTTCGTAATAGTCGGGCCACATTTTCCAACGCACGCTACACACGCAATGCTGCCCGGATCGGCAGTGCAGCGCTACAGGTGTGTCCCTTCGCACGCGCTGCCCACGGGAAGCGCTTCTCATCAACACCACCGTTTCACACGCGCCTTCTCGTGGTCATCGAGTCTCTCTTCATGTCGGTCTACTTACGCCGCAGCACACCTGCTTACTTAATCAGCTCATGTTTACTACAATTCATATTGCTACCAAAGCCGCTCACCTTACTTCGTATGACATTGCTGTGTTGCTATCGCATTCATTGCTTCGCCCTTAGGGCGAAACTGTGACATTTTCTTTTTTTTTTTTTTCAGATCAGCTATTTGCTTTCCCGCTGTTACGCCTACGGCGCCACCGAAGCGCGTAAGTGGTTTGATTTCGACCTACCAGATGGCGCCACAGCATTACCATTGGTCGTGTGTCGGCTATGCTGAACGCTCTCAATTTATTTATTTGCTCAAACGCTGTACACGATGACGGTATGCCAAAGCCTTGATCCCACGTCACGTCGACTTCGCGTCTACTACGTCACTTTACGCAACTTCGCAGAGAGGCGGCGCCAGCACAGCAGGCTTAGCGTATCACGTATGACGCAAAGGTAAGGCTCTCTATTGCATCTATATCGCGCTGTTTTCTTTCCGTACTGTTTACCAAATAACATGCATCCCGTGTACCATAAAGGCAGAAGAGAAAGTAGAGCAATGGTCATACAAAAGAAATTTGGGAATAGTAAAGACGCAGTATTTGTAGACGCTCCTAGATACAAGCACAGGCGCGGCTTTACAGCCGTAGTAATTGATCACGAAAAGAAGTGCAAAACATGCGTTACGGCAAGCACAGTAAACATCGAGACTGTGGAGGAGATAGCTATTGCGCTAGCAGTATCACAGACCGAAGCGGACGTAATAGTCAGTGATTCTCAGGCGGCAGTACGAAATTTCACTAATGGCCGAATCTCTCCTGAAGCACTACGAATCCTAATGGCAGGTACCAAAAGTCAAGAAAAGGATGTTTGCTTAATATGGACACCCGCTCACATCTCCACCTCGCCAGGACGGAATAATAATAAGACGGCGCATGACGTGGCTCGAGGGCTTACGGACCGAGTCACGGCCGATAATAGGGCCGGCACCTTAGCGTCTCCTGAGAACCATGATGGAGAGGAGTGGGAATGGAAGGATCGTATGACTAGATTTAATGACATCACGCAACACTACAAATTGCAAAGGTGCATTTTCCCACCACCTCACCAAAAGCTCAGCAAAAAGCAGTCTGTCAAATGGCGGCAATTACAGACCAGAACTTATTCGAACCCGGCGATTTCACACCTCATTTACCCAGACATGTGCAAGACAGATAAATGCAAAAACTGTGTTTCTAGAGCCAATCTGGAACATATGCTATGGGAATGTCGAGGCATAACAAACAATAATGGGGATGCAGCCTCTCGCGATCGCCTCCGCGTGCGCTGGGAGACTGTGTTGCTCAGCTCTGCCCTTGACGATCAACTTTGGGCTGCCCAGCGGGCCGAGGAAGCCGCCACGGCTCAAGAGCTCCTGGCTGTCACCTAGGCGGGACCATTTGCCCGTCCCACAAACTCGCAGGGCCTTTAAATAAAGTTCTTCGACCGACCTACCGACCGACCGACCGACCGACCGACCAGGGCTCAAGAGCTCTGGCTGTCACCAGGCGGGAACATATGCCG
>NC_051155.1:142432787-142569673 GCF_013339745.2 Dermacentor silvarum
ACGGCAATGCACAAGGGGCACCTTGCTCTCTCGCCCGCGTTCCCGTGAGTGCGTGGTTGAAACGACCGAACGAGCAGGCTGGCAGATAAAAAAGGACGCGCGTGCGCAGTACGCGCTCTCGAACTTAGGCGCGCAGCCGTCAGAAGGCGCAGCAATGCAGTTTAGTCGCCGCTCCCGTGCTCTCTAAAATTTTGCACTCGACTGTACAAGCCGCCCCGGAGAATACATCTAAAGGAATAATACGGGGGATATCCCTGGAACAATCCCCTAAAGACATATGGGAGAATCTGGTGAGGCCGCAGAATCCGGGCGTCCTTATGGCCAAGAGGATGGGGAACACCACAAATGTCATCATTTATTCGACGGACACTACGTCCCAAACTATGTGAAATACGGGTGCGTACTAGCCAAATGTGTGCTCTACAGAAAACGGATCGACATGTGTTACCAGTGCGGACGACTAGGCCATCGAGCCGACGTCTGTCCTAACCCCAACGACAAGGTATGCAGAGGGTGCGGAAGTGAAAACCCAACGCAAGACCACGAATGTGAAGCAAAATGCAAGCTCTGCGGCAAGAACCACCCTACGGCGGATCGCAAATGTGAGGCCAGGTACAAGCTACCGTACCTAGTGAAGAAACGCCGCTGGGAGAGGGCCAGAAGAGAAGAAGAGGCGGAGGCAGCGCGCAGTCTCCATAATGCCAAAGAAACAAAGGGGACATATCCGAACAGCCAAGGACCATACGGAGGGAAAACAGTCAGAATACAACAAGAGGGACAAGAGCCAAGATACTCGAGGACGAGACAGATCGGGATCCTTCCCTAGACTCAACAGAAGAGAAGAGGGCCGCTCAACGTCACGTAACAGATCCCACAGTGACAAGGAAGAAGCACACTCCAGCAATGGCCCCGGTGGACCCTTACAGGTGAGCTGGGCGAACGCAGTCTCCGGGGCGCGCGCGGGGGCCGAGGCTGCTTCTCAAAGTAAAATAAGGGAGCTAGAGAAGAATTAGCACAGATTAGGCAGATGATGGTACAGTATAATCAAAGTAACGCCGCATTAAAAGAGGAGAACAGAAAGCTCAAAGAGGAGAATAACAGAATTAGGAAAGGAATGGCAGAAAACCGAGAAGTGACACAAGTTGTAGCGGAGGAAAGAGAAATAGATATGGAGGAGGATGTAGCTACTCCGGCTAAACGTAAAGCCACGGAAGATACAGTGGGAAACAGTGAGAAAAAGACCAAACCGGTTAGTGCACTTCCAGAGCGTCAGGAAGAAGTCGAGCAAAGAATCGAGGCAAAATAGAGGAAATGGGCGCAAGAATCATGCAACAAATACAGCAGCAGCTTAATTCGATAGTGACCCGCATCGCGGATATAGAAACAAGAATAGCGGCGTGGGGACCACAATCCAGTGGGGGTTGGTCCATCAAAACTACAGGCAAGCCCTACATCAAACCCCCGGTACTAACCGAGGGAGCAGGAAAACTGTAATGCCGCCATGGATAGACGCGATATATACAGGATCTGGCAATGGAATTGTAGGGGATACCGCAGAAAAATATTCAATCTACAGCAGCATCTGATTAACAAAGAAAGCCCAGATATCATAATGATACAAGAAACACACGGAATAGCAAAATATCAGGCTACAAACCATTTAGTGGTGCCGAAGGAGAGACGAAGGCCATAACCACTCTTGTAAAGCGAAACCTTACGGTCGTGCAACACGATACGGAAATAAGGGATATTGACAATATCTTAATAGAGATTATACCCACACGGAAATTAGCAGATAGCCTTTTTTATCCTCAACGTTTACAGTAACCCGCGGTGTAAAAAACATAAATTCCGAACACTATTTCGTAAAACGCTCGCCATAGCGGGTAATCGTGCGGTGGTAATCGGAGGAGATTTTAATGCTCAACACGTGGCATGGGGCTATAAATTCGAGAGTCCCAAAGGCAGAAACCTCTGGCTAGACGCGCAACAGGAGGGCCTAACCCTCGTAACCGATCCTTCAACTCCTACCAGGAGAGGAAACAGTGTTTGCGTCGACACTACGCCAGACCTTACTTTCACAAAAAACCTAAGCGACACGCAGTGGATAAATACACAGCAAGATCTGGGTAGCGACCACAGTATAATAGAAATAACAGTCAGGGCAGGACCGCGCAAACACAAAGGCAAGAAGCTCAAAATTGTCGACTGGGATAAATTCCGGAACATTAGAAAGAATACCAGCGGGGAAATTAAAAACATCGCAGATTGGACTGAACAGTTAACGAAAGACGTAACCGCGGCTACACAAATAGTTCCACAAGAAGCACACTTAGAAGTCATAGACAGTAGGCTCCTGCACATGTGGGAGGCTAAGGAGGGTTGCAAAGGAGATGGAGGAGTCAGAGACACAACCGGGCAATCAGAAGGAGGATAGCCAGATTAACAGAGACATAGAGCAGCATGCACAACAGCTATGTAAGCAGCAATGGGAGGAGACATGTAGTAACATGGACAATCAATTAGGGCTAGCAAAGACATGGAACCTTCTCAGGTACCTGCTACACCCAGAGGAAACTAAGGCGGTATGCAAGCAAAATATTAACAAGGTAATTCATGCCTATGGAGGTTCAGAAAAGACTTTCTACAGGAGATTAAAGAGAAATATATCTCCAGGCTAGACCGGTTATACACCCAGACTACACAGGAGTAGCAAACAACGAACTTGACAGGAAATTAGTGAAGCAGAAGTAAGGGCAGCCTCGCAAAAACTTAATACTAAATCAGCACCCGGACCAGACGGAATCACAAATAAGATACTCAGGAACCTAGATGATGAGTCTATAACAAATTGACAGAATATATCAATGAATGCTGGAAAACCGGCAAAATACCACAACAATGGAAGACGGCACACGTCATGTTAATACCTAAACCAGGCAGGCGCTTACAGCTGGAGAATCTGAGACCTATATCTCTCACATCTTGCGTTGGAAGCTGATGGAGCATGCAGTCCTAGCGAGACTAACTAACTATCTCGAGGACAGGGACCTATTTCCCTCCACGATGCTGGGTTCAGAAGGAATCTTTCCACGCAGGATGCGATGCTCCAGCTTAAACACCAAATCATAGACAACCCAGGCAGATTCACTAGAGCCATCCTCGGCTTAGACTTAAAGAAAGCATTTGACAGTGTAACACATCAGACAATACTCAGCAGCCTTGAAGAGCTAGGATTGGGAAGGAGAACATACAATTATGTTCGAGACTTCCTAACCGGCAGAAAGGCAAAGATCACCGTGGGAGACCTCGTCTCGGAAGAGATTGAGATTGGTAGCGCCGGCACACCACAGGGGTCAGTGATATCACCGTTGCTGTTTAATCTGGCATATTCGGATTACCAGCGAAACTAGAAGAAATTGAGGGCCTTAACCACACTATATATGCCGATGACATTACCTTATGGGTAAAGGAGGGTAATGATGGGCAGATAGAACAGACACTCCAAAGTGCGATTGAAACAGTCGAACAATACCTAGAGGGAACCGGATTGGTTTGCTCGGCGGAAAAATCGGAATTATTATTGTACCGGCCAACTCGCAGGGGCCGTAAACCAAACAGCTACAGGGGGGCAGACAATGTAGAAACGGACATAGAATTGAAGACTGCCGATGATAAACCCATATCTAAGGTTGATAAAATCAGAGTTTTGGGACTGCTCATTGAAGCAAAAGGCAACAATGGAGAAACCATTAGGAAGTTGGAAGGGACAGTATCTCAAGTTATGAGGTTGATCAAAAGGATAGCCAATAGACACAGTGGAATGAAGGAAGGAAACATGATCAGACTGGTACAGGCGTTCGTTATCAGCAGGATCGTATACGTCGTACCCTACCTTAGATTGTACGCTGCAGAAAAGATTAAATTAGAATGCCTCATTAGGAAAATCTATAACAAGCCGTAGGACTACCATCAGCACTAGTACCGACAGGCTATTAGAATTAGGCCTGCACAACACAATAGATGAGCTCATAGAGGCGCAGCGGATAGCGCAGTACGAACGCCTTTCCAAGACCAAGACAGGAAGACACATACTAGAAAAACTAGGTATTGGGTACATACTCAAAACGGAACCGAAGTGGACATCCCGAATTGTGTTCAGGAATACAATAACCGTTCCCCCATTACCAAAGAACATGCATCCCGTGTACCATAAAGGCAGAAGAGAAAGCAGAGCAATGGTCATACAAAAGAAATTTGGGAATAGTAAAGACGCAGTATTTGTAGACGCTGCTAGATACAAGCACAGGCGCGGCTTTACAGCCGTAGTAATTGATCACGAAAAGAAGTGCAAAACATGCGTTACGGCAAGCACAGTAAACATCGAGACTGTGGAGGAGATAGCTATTGCGCTAGCAGTATCACAGACCGAAGCGGACGTAATAGTCAGTGACTCTCAGGCGGCAGTACGAAATTTCGCTAATGGCCGAATCTCTCCTGAAGCACTACGAATCCTAATGGCAGGTACCAAAAGTCAAGAAAAGGATGTTTGTTTAATATGGACACCCGCTCACACCTCCACCTCGCCAGGAGACAGCAATAATTATAAGACGGTGCATGACGTGGCTCGAGGGCCTACGGACCGAGTCACAGCCGATAATAGGCCGGCACCTTAGTGTCTCCTGAGAACGAGGATGGAGAGGAGTGGGAATGGAAGGATCGTACGACCATATTTAATGACATCACGCAACACTACAAATTGCAAAGGTGCATTTTCCCACCACATCACCAAAAGCTCAGCAAAAAGCAGTCTGTCAAATGGCGGCAATTACAGACCAGAACTTATCCGAACCCGGTGATTTCACACCTCATTTACCCAGACATGTGCAAGACAGATAAATGCAAAAACTGTGGTTCTAGAGCCAATCTGGAACATATGCTATGGGAATGTCGAGGCATAACAAACAATAATGGGGATGCAGCCTCTCGCGATCGCCTCCGCGTGCGCTGGGAGACTGTGTTGCTCAGCTCTGCCCTTGACGATCAACTTTGGGCTGTCCAGCGGGCCGAGGAAGCCGCCAGGGCTCAAGAGCTCCTGGCCGTCCCCTAGGCGGGACCCATTTGCCCGTCCCACAAACTCGCAGGGCCTTTAAATAAAGTTCTTCGACCGACCGACCGACCGACCGACCGACCGACCGACCGACCGACCGTCATCAAACAATGCCGCCATTTTCCCCATGCGAGAGAACGAGCGCTGAATCAGCCGATTAATGAGTGCTTGACCGTCTGATGCTCGGTG
Source organism: Dermacentor silvarum (assembly GCF_013339745.2). Taxonomy (NCBI): domain Eukaryota; kingdom Metazoa; phylum Arthropoda; class Arachnida; order Ixodida; family Ixodidae; genus Dermacentor; species Dermacentor silvarum. Next base: position 142,438,087 of record NC_051155.1, read on the forward strand.
CAAACGCTCGATATGGCGTAGCGCTCTCTGGTCTGCTTGCAAGCTCAGGGGCAACTGGTGCGCTTCTGTGAGTAGTGGAACAGATTGCGCCTCATGGGAAAAATGGCGGCATTGTTTGATGACACACGAAAAAGCACAACAAATGTTACTTCCCCATTTATCTGTCAATTCCCGAAATACACAAAAAGTATAGCCAGCCTGTTTCGGCACTATTCTAATTGGACCAGTTCTTCCTACTCGAAAAATTTGGAGATTATATTAAAGTATTCACGGACGCATCTGTACGCAGCGACGCCCAAGGCGATTCTGCAGCTTTCTTCTGCCCTTCGACTCACATCAGACGGGTGTTTAGAATACTTCATCCAACCTCATCAACAACTGCAGAACTGGCACCGATTGACGTTGCTCTAAAGTACGTATAAGAAGAATTAAACGCATTGAAGGTCGTCATTCTTACAGACTCCCGCGCTGCCCTCAGCAGACTGAGACAAGATGCCGATTGCCCAATTTTATGCAGTATCCAAGAATCTGCCGGCAAAATTACTTCGCGTGGAGTGTCCCTCATTGCCCAGTGGATACCCTCGCACGTGGGCATCGGTGGAAATGAAGAGGCTGATCGCCTCGCTTGAAGTTGTGCCCACCACGAATGTGACTGCCCTGACATTTTCTGTATACGTTTGAAAACGCTCGTCTTCTGATACGCCGACACCTCCTAAAGCAGGACCCAGACCAGCGAATTGCAGATGGATCGTCCCCTCCCCGTGTTCGTGGTCGATGCTTACCCCGTCGTGCTAAGCACTGTTATATGCGTTAAGGGTTGGATCTGTCTTAGTCCGTGAACGCCTATACCGACACGGACGTGTGGACAGCCCGCCGTGTACGTTTTGTGGCTCTTGTGAGACACTTGAACATCTCGTTCTAGAGTGTCCCGCATTTGTTGTGCAGCGCGCATTGCTAATTATTCAGGAATGTAGACTTATTGAACTGCAATGTGCGGCCCTTGACGATTGCCTGTTTCCAAGGGGGGTGCGCTGCTCGACCTGACCAGGCCCATGAAGCCCTGCTAACATTTCTGAAGGATACTGCATTGGGCCCCCATTTATAGATATTATTTGTGTTTTGTTTTGTTCTGTCTGTGTCTCCGTCATTTCTTTATTTCCTCTTTTCGTTCCGCCTCTTTTCTTTCCTCTTATTTTCATTTCCTCTATTTCCTCCTCCTGAAAGTGTAGGCAGGCGTTGTGCCCCTCACGGCGGCACTTGTCAGCTTGCCCTCTCCCTATTTCCTTCGTGTCCTTGTGTGTATATGTGTACAAACCAAATAATAATAATAATTTCCGTACATGGTGATATGAAAAAAAAGAGAAAGAATAACTGGAGGAATAACTCTAAGCCCTCTAACACGCCCTAACTGCAAACAGTAACTGAAACGACAAATAGTACTCACTTGATGAAGGCCAAGTCATCTGGGCTCAGGTGCTCGAGCTCCATTGCTATTTCGTCGGACTGAAAGAGATGAAACATCAACATGTTGACTGCAATATCCAAGATTTTGCGCATATTTACGTTTCATTGCGGCAAATGGCACCCCATCTGGCGTCTCACGATTAAGTTCAACGAGCAACACGGATTGGTATTCCAGAACAACCTCTTTCGGAGTTACGATCACTTTCGCGAGTTTTTGCGTCAGTAGGCACCGGATGCCATCAGGTGACTACGGGCGTCAGCGTTCCTGGCGGCGTGCTCGACACTATTCGAAGAGCGATTATTATTATTATTATTATTATTATTATTATTATTATTATTATTATTATTATTATTATTATTATTATTATTATTATTATTATTATTGATTTGAAAACATATACATTTGACAGGAAAGGGAACGCGAGGAGCAGGCTGGCAACTGCCACCGGAAGGGGCACAACGCCTGCCTACTCTTTAGAAAGGAGGAGATAGAAACATAGAAATGGAAGATAGGAAGAAGGGGAGGAAAGAAAGAGCAAGCTGACAAATCTCAAAGAAAAAAGTTTAACACACAGTACATGTCACATACAGCAACAGTCTCTAAGTTACAAACGTGAACATAAGTTAGTTGCAGAAAAGTAAGGAGAGCGCGATGAGCTTCATCACGTCGAGACGCACAACCACTTGGGTACAAACATTCGTCTAGTGTCGTACACAGCAGGCCAAGGAGATGATAGTCCCTCACTAGCGACTTGCGTTGAGCACTGAAAGCGGGACACTCCAATATCAGGTGCTGAAGTGTCTCGCAGCAACCGCAAGACGTACACGATGGACTGGCCACACGTGCTTGTCTGTATAAACGTTCGCGTACGTTGACACACACAAGCCTTAGCTTCAGAAGTTGTGCTCTAGCCCAACGAGGCAAGCCTCGACCGCGAACACGCGGCGGGAACGTTCCATTTACGATGCGCTGGTCTGGATGCTGCTTGAGTAGGTGGCGACGAATCAGCAGACGAGCGTCATCAAGCTTGCACAAAATTTCAGGGCAAGCACAGTCGTTATGAGCGCAAGTTGAAGCCAGCCGATCAGCCTCTTCATTTCCGGTGATCCCTACGTGCGAAGGTATCCATTGAGCAACGAGAGATATCCCACGTGATAAAAGTTAGTTGGCAGAGTCAGTAATGCTGCGCACAATTGGGCAATCAACCTGACTGCGTTGTAATCTGCCAAGCGCAGTGCGGGAGGCCGTAAATTTGACAATATTCGATGTTGTTAACTCCTCTTGCACGTATTTCAGTGCAACATTAATTGCTGCTAGCTCCGCAGTAGTTGACGAGGCTGGATGGGGTATATGAAATATACGTCGTACTTGAGTCGAAGGGCAGAAAAGAGCTGCAGAGGCGCCTTGACCATCGCTGTGTACAGATGCATCTGTAAATACTTGAAGCTAATCTGGAAATATGTCAAACATGTGCGACTGAGCCAATTGGAATATGGCCGAAACAGGCATATCAGACTTTTTGTGTATGTCAGGGATGTTGAGGTAAATGGGGAATACGTGTTTGGTGATATCTTTCGGAGGCGAAGGCGTAACTGAAGCAGGATGTTCAGAAATGTCAGTAATGTTCATAAATATGCCGCCATTTTTCCAATCCGAGAAAACGGGCGGTGAATCAGACGATCAAGGAGCATTTGACCATTCGATGCGCGGTGCAGACGGTCAATATGATACAGAGCTCTCTGGTCTGCTTGTAGCCTCAGAGGTAACTGATGTGCTTCAGTGAGTAATGGAACAGATTGCCCCTCACGAGGTAATCCCAGCATTAGTCGAAGGGCAACGCGATGATCTCGTTCTAGTTAGGCCATCAAACTAGGTGGGACGTTCAGGACTGGTAACGCATACATCATGCCTGAGAGTACAGATGACTGGTACACCTGCAGAGCCGTTGTTTGGTCACAGTCAGCACCTCTAGCAGTCAAGGAGTCAAGGCGGCCACATGCTTAAGGATGGATTGCGATTTGTGTCGTACAAATTTAACGGCAGGACGCCAAGAGATGCGATCATCCACATTTAAGCCCAAATAACGGTGTTGTCGCACCCAGCTTATCGGCGTTTCGTCGAGTTACAGTCGGCTCATTGTTCGACGAGCGCGTTGTTTAGGGTGGTACGCTATTGGAGCCGACTTAGCAGGTGATATCTGCAGGCCAACTTCACCCAAGTACTCCGAAGTCGCGTTCAGAGCTCTTTGCAAGCTTGCACGAAGCCGCGGGCCAAGGTGCGAAAGACCGCTTATCCACAGAGCAATATCATCTACATAGATATCTATGCTCACAGGGAAGTCACTGTCTCGAGGCAAACGACTTGGAAGCGCGGCGAGTACTGTGTTAAACAGAAGCGGCGATAAAACGCTGCCCTGTGGGACACCGCACGTCACAGTGCGGGATTCGTTTGTTATTCCTCCGACACGCACTTTCATCCGGCGCTCCGGTAGGAAATTGCACACAAAGCGGAGCAGACGACCCGAAATTCCCGCGGTTGCAAGAGCGAAAATAATCGCCTTATGTGGAACCGAGTCGAAAGCTTGCTGTAGGTCTAGGAACAGCATGTAGGCGAAGTGCTTATTTCCGTTAGCAAATTCAAGCGCTGAGGGAAGGTCTGAAATGCTGTCCAGAGCTGAACGGCGGCGACGAAAGCCATTCATCACATCAGGGAAACAAGAGCTATGGCGGCGGTAGACACCGACGCATCCGGTATCGAGACATGAGAAACTTCGCGAATGTGAACGCCCCCATCCCCAAAGTGGTCGTTTTAAATAATTGAGGTTGCTGTTATTGAGGAAAACACGGAAAACTATGTTATTTTTTTACTACGATTAGCAAACGTTTCAAATGACAGCTGTTAAAAACCCACTTAATTCTCTAACTGCTTTGATGGGCGCCACTGTCCGTAGCTAGAGTCCCAGAATGAATTGCCAGAAATTTTTACCAACACAAATTGCAGTGCCCTGTTATGATTCAAATTCTGGAACAATAGATTTGGAGTCAAAGGACGACACGCCATCAGCGTCACAGGAAGAAATATGTATGTGGACAATACTGCGCCTGGTGGCTTGAGAGCTCGTGCAAACGATTGGCTCTGCTGCCTATGCATAAATCAGCGTCGTGGAAAGAGAGAGGGAGAATTAAAGAAAATGACGCAGGGATGTTAACCAAGTTTGCGCCCGGTTGGTTACCATACACGTGGGGAAGATGAAAACAGTGAGAAAAATAGTATAAAATATGCCAGGGATAGAGATAGAGAGACAGATTTTATCGATAGAAAAGACAGAGAGATCGACTTGAGCTAGTGCGCTCTAGTCTGATACTCTGCACTGGGGAAGAGAGAAGGGGAGTGAAATTACTGGGGATTGATAATGATGAGAAGAGAAGTGGTGAGTGCTTATGTACATTAGACGGTGGCCCTACTAGAGCCGCTCGTCAAGTTGCATAGGAAACGGGAGAAAAAGTCCCTCTGCTTCACCGCCATAGAGCGGCCACCTACACAAACGAAAATTAATGACTGACAAACGTTTTCTGTGATATTTGACTATCTGAATGTTTTCGTGTTTTTAGTTTTGCTTGCCCTGCGAAGAGGAGTAACTGGAGCCATTAAAGAAGCCAACCTCTCCTTCAATTCGCCTTGGCGCTCTTTGGCCACATCTGGCCCTTGCGCCAATAAACGACACAATCATCATCATCTCTCCTTCAATTACACAACAATGAAATAAGTTTTCAGTTTTGTTTCTCGAAATGAGATTGCTGACGCACATCGGCGAATGTTTACTCGAACCAATGCCGTCCAACACAGTCCGAGGTTTACTGCGCCTAATATTACAGCGAAACGGTATATGTCTACCCTCCCATAGATTTTTAGGTGTCCGTGGCTCAAAACTCCCGCGCCCTCGATGGCGCAAAGCCAACGAGTAGGGCATGTGCTGACACCTGGCGTAGCAAGAGGAAAGCTAAGAAACTACCCACTACTACATAACGCCGCCCTCAATGAGGAGGTGGAGCAAACCAATAAGGCATGTGCTGACACCAGGCGTAGCAAGAGGAAAACTAGAAAATGGGCGGCGAGTAGGTGCGAAGATCGTGTCCGAGAGGCTGCCCTAAGCGGCGGCCTCGACAGGAAGTCGGGTACCGCGAAGCGGAGAATGCGGCGGAGTGACGCAGGTACCACAACAGTAAATTTGACGAGCACAACGGAATGCTGGTCGACGGTGCATATGCGAAATTTCAGAGGGACTTTCTGCACAGACATTACGGATGCATTTGTGTGGTGCGCGACAGACTGTGGTTCGAGAACGATTTGATGGTGATGAGTACGGCCATTAGTGTTCCCTCGGCGCAGCCAAATCAAGCAGCTGGCTAAGTTAGGAGCTGGGGTAGCTGTCAAAACCGCATCACGTTCACGCTTCGCGACATCGCGAGCGACAGCGCGCGACGATCATTTGGTGTGACAGGTGGTTGCTGACAAGCCACCCGTTGCATTTCCACGCCTGCGCAAGGAACCGAATAGGCAGTTAGTACGTTGCATGCGGTGGTGTGGGACCCCGGCCGCGTGTAGTGCGTACTGCCGAAGAACAGCTCCGCTGGTAGCCCACACTTACAGATTGGAATGGCTGTGATTTTTTAAACCAGATTTCATTTAAAAGGACAGTCGCTCTTCAATTCATTTGAGAGAACTACGCCCGTGTAGTTGCGTTGTAGTACACGTTAATCCGGAGCACTTCACTACGGCGTGCCTCATAATCAGAACTGGTTTTGGCACGTAAAACCCCAGAAATAAGAAGAATTTGAGAGAACTGGATGCTCGGCCACTGTCCGTGGTTTGTGCAACGAGGTCCCTATCGCGCGTCGTACTGTAACATAGTGTGGCCACTTTTGTGCTTCTTGAGTGCGACTGGCCTGTACGAACGTCTTTGACTGCGTGGTGCCGTCATTGCGAGTGCACGCATTAACCGCGTCTTTCATTCCCTCTCCCCCTTTCTCGCTGTAATGTTTCAATCTCCCTATTCCCTGCTTCTGCTTTCTTTTTTCTCCTCTTTCTGTAGGCATTCTATGGAGATATTCATTTACAATTTTAATGCACTGTTGCAGGCGTGGGCGAATGTTGGAAACGTTTGAATGGCGAATTGAAAGTGTCCCATTTGATTCGGTCTTGTAATCAAATAGTCACTACTCGTAAATGCGAATAAGTTCCAGTAGTTTTCGAATATTTCAAAACGTTCACTGTGCGCAGTCAAGCATAAAATTGGAGCAAATATAGAATAAATTTCAACCTCGCGGGCATAGTATAGGTATTTGGCATAGAACATGAGAACTTACGTAGTGTAGCTGACAACGTCACTAAAAGAGTGAAAATGTTTCACAAAGGAAAGGGGCGCTCTTTGTGTTCCGTCTTTACCGGCTACACAGCGATCATTCGCACTATCCGAAGATCCCTCAGTATGCTATCAAACTGCTTATTTATTCATCATGCTCCTCTTGTGCTTCTAATAAACTATACGCTTAATAACGTACAACGTAATTACAGATACCTGCTAGCCTTATGAAGCACGTGCCAGCATCCGAGATTTTCGTATTGAAGAAATGCACCATGCATGACGCTGCGGAGTTTTATTGCGATGTTACGGCTAAGGATAGAAATTTGTGTGGTGCTTCACGGTAGAATGCTCGTCTCCTAAACAGCGGACTAAGTTTCAGTTCCCATGCTGTAGTGAGATGGCTTTTCTAATCATTTGGCTGCTGCCGAGTGCGTAGCTACATTCCCACGCTGCGAAAACGCGGGTAGATGTACCACGACTTGTAATAGACTCTAAATATATAGATATTAGCTAATCGTTGTAAGGTAGGTTGGTTGGTCCTTCCTCTTACGACATGGGTGCATCGCGCGACGAAGTTTAAATTAACAAATACTACAACCGCCTTCAAACACAATTATCTGTTCATGGCGTTGTGAGTCGATTGCCGCAATGCAGCTTTCGTTCGGCCATGACTACCCACAAAATATATGGTGACACAGACTCATATATGACATATCTTTTGACAATACAGGCTCAATAAATCCATTTTTTTACAGGATTGGCTATGTCAGAATGCGCCGATTGGTAGGTTTGCGGTTTAATGGGTTTCAGATGGAAATGTTGGAAGCGGTACGCCATTTCTCTTATGTGAAAAATATAAATTTGCGTTATATTTTTAATGAGGCAACATGTAAACGACATCGCTATAATTCTAGACTAATTCATGCGGATGTAATCTACGTTCTAATGCACCAAACCGGAATAATAACGTTATTTTTTTTATTATTCCCACTTCGTTGCCCCATTAAAGAAGATGGAAGCAACTATAGACGGTCAACTCACCACGATGGGCAGTGTGCTGCGCAGCGTCCGTGCGCAGAATCCCGGGTCGTACAGTCGTCCGTGGCGAATGGCGGAGAGGGCCGAGCGCACCACACACTGGCTGTACACGTGGTGCCAGCGGTAGCCCTGCTCAAAGAGGCGCTCCAGCTCGGACTCCAGCAGCTTGGCGCCGCTCGCGTCCAGCTCGGGGCGCCACAGGTCGGCCGCGCCCAGGCGGGACACGCTTTCGCAGCGGCCGAACAGACCGTCTGCACAGAGCGAAAAACGTCAATGTTCCAGAGCCCGTTGTCTCAAGTTTTTCAGGGTTCTTTCTTTTTAGAGCGCAGCTCTTATGCGCCCGTTCCTGTGGCGACCGTCGGCATCGGCGTAACCGAGCGAAGGCGCACAGCAAAATGATGAAATAGCGAACGCGGAGCGCGGATGAAAGACGGCGATAACGAAGAGACCGCTAGGAGGAAAGCGGATGAGGAGGGTATGGCGAAAGAGTGAGAAGGATAGCGTAGCACCGCGCACGACTGGCTTTGCTGCGACGATAGCTACCAGATGGCGCCGGAGTAGCGCGCGTCGTCTGTATGGAAACAAAGCGCTCCATGAGCGAAGCGTCTGTCAGTGGCGGCTGCTGTGAATCGCGCCCACGCGTCACACTTAGCGAGGAAGTCGCGCCACACATCGCTCCGCTTCCAACGTACCGCAATAGACGGATTGTCCGCGCCAGTCAATATATCGCGAAATGAAAACACTACAGCTGCACTCAAATTTCGCTTTAGGGAATATCGTATCGTCGGTGAATTTCCTTTTTTAACAGCGAAGCTGTTTACGCCAGAAGTAATTCGTGGTTCGTATCAAGAAACTGCCGCGCCGTAGCCATGGCAACCAGGAGGGCGGAGGAGGGTGGCGCAACGCATGCACACGCGGTCTCCTCCTCGCCAGCTCCCTCCCTTCCCGCCTTACCCCGCCTCTCTTCTCTCCGCGGCGCGCTGAGCCAGGAGAAAAAAAAATCACAGCATATCCACGGGGTGAATGATGATGAGTGGGCGAAGCTCCGGAGGGAATCATCGGATTTCCCGCTTAAGGGGACGCTAGCACAAACGCGTTAGAAACGTGCAGTACTCTCTAGTAAGGGGGAGCGGCCACAGCGTCTTACGCAGCCATTTACACATGCCGGAACGTGCACCGCGTTTGCCGACGCCATCACATGACTGCTGAGAGAGTATACCCCCCGTATTCATAAACGCTCCTCAACTTGAACTTGACTTGCCACCGCTTTGGGCAGCGCGTTCGAAACGCGTTGAAGGTAAGGCGGAGAGGCCACAGCGTCTTACACCAGCTTCTTACACGGGCCGTAACGCGCTAGCACAAACGCGTTAGAAACGCGCTAGAAACGCGGCCTTTCGTTAATGTTGGGTATTTATTGCCATCGTGGTGCGTGTGTCTGTGTGCGCTTCGTGGCGTAGTGGTTAGCGCCGCGCGTTCGGAAGCGAGGGGTCCCTGGTTCGATTCCGCGCTACGGACACAACTTTCGGAATTTTTTTTTTTCATAAAACGCCGGAAGCGTTCTCCGGAAGCCGGAAGCTGGCTTCCGGATCCGGAAGCGGAACCGGAAGTGGAGACGGAAGCGGAACCGGAAGCGGAAGTCGGCTTCCGGTTATACTATACGTATACATATATATGTATATATGGGTATACATACATATACGGACACACAACGCCATCTATTGAGCAATTCATAAAACTAGACGTGGCTACCTACTACGACGGGGACGAACGGGTGCCGCTATAAGGAGCTTCGCCCCTAAATGAGGCGAAAGCTTGCACTAGGCCGCGCAAAGCTCAAGACACAGCGAAGCTGGCCGATTGATATCGAGCGGCTAGCCTCCAACGCGTTCGGCGTCGGTAAGCAACAGCATTCTTGGCACTGTGCGAATCTGGGTTAGCCTGCCTGCGTTTGTGGCACGCCAGGAGCGCTGTCGCTCGTAGGTGCCGACGCGTCCAGCGCTAGTCACGCGAAATGTCGCGAAAGGGAAGGTACCTCCGAAAATGATCGCCCGAGAATACCTTCCTACATGCGTAGTTAAGCTAAGTTAAGACCTAGCAACAACCAAGTTAATACCTAGCAGTAGCAGCCAGTAAGACTTGAGGATCGACATTTTCGCTGTGCCTAAGCTTTGCACGACCGAGTGCAAATTTGCCCGTTTTTTTTTTTCGCCTGGGTTGCCAAGCGGCATAATAGCGGAACGAAAGTAAATGTAAGCACGGAGGAGGCACAGAAACAAAGTAAAATGAGGGAGGTAGTAGCAGTGCGAGTACGGGGTACAGCCCACTACGCGTGCAATCGGTCCCGGACGCCAGTCGACTCGAACTGTTGTAATGCCTGCGCCGCTTTGTAAGCCTACTATGCGTGGGGCCATGGACCAAGAAATGTTGTATCTGACATGATTTATGACTATATCGCAAACGTTTATCATATGTATGAACGCTTCGAAGAACGTCGCGTTCGACGCCATAACGATGACAAAAAGATAAGGCGGGATTCGCGCTGTGTCTGCGACGCCGTCGCTCTCTTTGTTATGGTTGTAGTTTGGGCTAGTTGGTTCATGTTGCGAAAGTAGGGGAACAGCGCAAAATTGACCGAATACAAGACGAAGAAAAACAGCGCCGCGTTCGTCCTCTCTTCGTCTAGTGTTCCATCAATTTTGCGCTGTTCCCTTACTATCGCTCCCTTTGCGAACCGCTGATGAAAAGAGGTGCCTCCGTCTTTAGCAGTTAATGTGAAAATATTTTGGATAAACTTGAGGAGCAGGCATACGCTTCGCACCTAATATGCACGCTTGCATTAATTGTATTATGTTTTGTTCCGATTGTTGACAAGCGGAACAGCGATTCTTACTTCATCGCTGCTTAAGGGCGCACAGCACGCAGAAACTACGGTGCTGGGCAAGCCAGGTCCAAGTATCTAACCATGGCAGCTCACGCGTTATGCGTTCATTTGCGCCCCCCCCCCCCCCCCTCTTTTAAGAGGTTGATCATTTAATACAACATATCATCAGTAGATGTTTCAAGCGGTTGATCAAACCTCAAAAAATAATAATAATGCCAGCTTGCCGCCCGACGCCAAATCTATATTTAAAGAATATTCCGCGTGAAAAAAAAACGAAAAAAAAATGCGAGCTGCTGCAGTATTTGGAGGAATGAACAAACACCGACGAAAGCAGTATATAGATTTCCCCTTTCTACGAACACTGTCTAAATACGATACTTTCTGTGATACAATGAAGCAGCATGATAATAAATCGCCATTGGCAGGAATATTCTAATCATCTTTCTCCGCCCTTGAAACATTGATCGGGCTCAATTTTTTTTAACTTTTTTTCCGGACAACCGGTGATTGGTGAGCAACGCATTTCACCACATTCTACAAGACTGCGTAGGTTTACAAGCTCCAGAACGTATACCATACACCCGTTAATGTGTCAGCGTTCCCGTTAGCGTAGCCGCACTCATCCATCCGGCTCTGCGATCGAGTGCGAGCCTTGTGGCAGCGATTGCTGCCTTTCCCTTTGTCTATACGAGAGAACCACTCGCACAAATGCGGCCGCCGTTCTCCTCGCGTTGCAGTGCAATTACGTCACGCTGCTGCAGATCCTTGTTTCAAATGCCCACGCCGCCGTCGCTGGCCGCAGGAAACCAGTGTTCGGTTGCAAAGCTGGGTCCCTCAGCGGCCGACTCAGAACCAGCGGGCTTATACCCTCCTACCATGCGCTCCAATTAGGCAGAGCCTGAATAGAGACGGTGTTCCAGAGACCGTCGAAGACGCCACCGGCACAATGCAGGGAGGTCGTCGGGTGTCTGCTCGGAATATTCGGTACTTCTTTCCTCTACATAGTTGCGCGCACTGCTGTGGAAGTCGAAGCCAATTTATACGAGAGTGAACTTACTAAGCACGCGTCAATCAGCCGTGGCCGCATGAGGCTTTTCTTCAAGTCACTACAAAGTGTTTTCTGCATTTGCGCAGGCATTACGGTAGCATCCTTCATCGATTTCCACGCTGACAATTTAGAGCAAGCCTGTTAAGTCGACCTTGTAAGGCTTCAAGTGCGTGTGGCTATAAGCTCTACAGCGCGCACGGGCATCCATAGTAGTCGCAGCAAGATGTTTTCCTATCCATGCACGTAACTAAGTGGGGCCGAGTGCCGGCAGCTAGCGTAGCAGTGTGTCGTGCTGCATATACCTGCATACACACAGCAGCAGGGGGAATGCGATGCAGCATGGAGGTCGTAACGGCGCTCTCGCGCCTCGCCCCTTAAGCCGCGCGGCGACAGCGAGAGAGTGAGGAGGGAGCGCTGGCACGAAGCGGGTTTTGCGAATCGTAGAAATTTCTCGCGGATCCTGCAGCGCCGGCCAGTGTGCGGGCTTAATTACCGCGCTCGACTAACAATGGGACCACGCGAGGCTTAATCCGCCCTGATGCATCGAACCCTCCTTCCTCCCGACGTCTCCACTATACCCTCCGTATACCGTCCGAGCCGCGCGCCGCCTCGCCGATGCTGTCTCGGACGAACTCCGATCGGAGAAGCCTGGCCGGCGGCGCCACACACAGCGCTCGTGTACGCTTTCGGCCACTGCGAGGCGCCGGTGTTTCCCGAGGCGTGGATTTATTAATTAGCTCCATGGGGGTGACGCGCTCTAGTTCACTCTATAGACACGGACTTCTCCCTAACGAAAAATATTTTACCGCTGCTGATAATATCTACAGAAGAGCTTACCTTTGAATTATGAACGATCTACTGGCGGTCATTGCAAGCTATCATAATCGACAAAATGTATATAAGCAGGTGGTGGTGGCTTTGCAGCAGGTGGAGTTAGCCTGGCTTACATGCATTAGACGACATTCTAAAAGCATATTGAAAATCTTGAAAAAGACACAAGTTCTGGGCAGTTCTCCGAGTGTCTACAGTTTGCCGGCTGAATAAGCTGGATCCCACGCTACGGCTACTGGTGCCACCTAGCTTTTACTGCTGCGATGTAGCATTACTGTACCGCTAATGGGTGGAAATGGCGTTAACCAACGCTTACTCCTACCGTATTGGAATAGCCGTTAGCCCGACGTACCACTACTGTAGGTGCGAAGAAACCATTGAACACGTGTTGTGTATCCTGTCCGCGCTACGGCATCCAGCGCCTCTCTCTCCGGACAAGTTTAAACCATTCTCTTGAGTCAGAAATACTCGAATCGTGGCCCTATCCGTCGTTGGCGCAAGAAACTATTCGGGTGCAAATGCAGTGCACCGGTCTGAATGACAGTTTATAGCGAACCTGTGCACCCGCCTGCGCGCACGCAGTGTTGACACTATCCCTATTTTTATCTTTTTATTCTTTCTTTCCCTTACCCCCATTGTAGGGTACCAAAGCGGACGCTCGTTCGGATTACCTCCAAGTCTTACCTCTCCATGCATTCTCTATCGTTCTTGGAATCTATATGGAGAAATACAGGCACATCGTTACACTCTCGTGGAAATTCTGCAGCCATGTTCATACATCACGTGCCAGCAAAATGAAAACTCCATTGGGGGAATTTATAATTCCATTGAGGGCTTCAATCCGCTTTAATATAGGCTAAAACTTGTCTCGAACGTTCATCGCCGTGCTGGTTTAGGCAACAACTTTACCTTGGTCCACGAGCTGCCTATTTACACATAGTGTGGTCTCACGGCGACTTTGTCCGCGAGTTTCCTGCGACGTCTGCACGAACCTTAAAGGGACCCTGAACCACGTTTTAGCGAAGTCGAGAAATGCATTTGAAGTTAAAGCATGCTATTTCAGAAATACTTTGCCGCAAAAAGTACTTCAATGCGTTCAGCCGAAGCGGAGTTATTGGCAATCAAACAACCCCTTCGCGGTGCTTCCGCTCCTTCTTCAATGACTTCCACTGCGAAGGCTGCGGCGGAGCGGAGCGCGCCCCAAACGCTCCCCCTACTGAACATCACCGTGGCGCGCCGTTTAAATTTGATTTTGGACGTTCTACTGGACGCCACTATTTTCGATTTTGAGGCCTTTGTCCGCAGTTGTCCTCAGCGAGCCGCAGTGAGCTCAGCCAGAGGACTCGTAGCGGCGGCCGCGGTATCTACGCTATGTAGCAGACCGCAGTTACGTGCAACTGTAGTGCGTATGCGCAGCGTTTGATTTGTGCATGACAGAGCTTGAGTGCGCGCTCGCGCTCATACGCTCCAGTCTGGCCGCGCTAAGGGGTGCGGACCGGCTTTGTCCTGCAACAGCTTGACCGGCGGATAGTAGCCACATCCAACTTGTGCATTTTGAAGCGCTATCAATCGATCAATATCGAGACGAAGTCCGCCATGGCGTCTAACCAAAAGCGGCCAGGAGTGAGCGCAGGCTGGCAAGCATGCGTGTGTTCTAACCTTAAGCTTCGCGTGGTTCGAGGCTAGTTGAGTGTTCAAAAGTAGTCGAAATTAGCGAGACCCGGCGGCTACGACACCGATAAGCAGGGTGGCCAAAGTTTCATTCCGACGCGGGCGGCCGCAGCCGAACGTGAGCAGACTATAGTCGGATTCTTCCGGAAGTACGTAATTCTTACCGAAACTCCAAAGCAGATTTTAGTTTAGTTCAGCCTGTTTGTTAAACTGCGTCAATAAATATACACAGTTGCATTAGGAAGAAGTGCACTGATCCAAACGCCCTTCTTGACTGACGTCAGCTATTGGCCAATAGCAGTCGCGTATGGAAAACTGCTATGTGTTACGAAATAAAATGTCCAGGAAAGAGTGAGGAGCAGGCTTTTGTTGAGAAGAGAGCGTGTGAGAAAAAGGTGACTTCGCGCTCCGCTTGCGAGGTCCACGAGCCGCGCACGGCTGCGAAATTTGGCTGAGGTGTTCACAGTGCTAACCGCGCACTGTGTCTTTTCTTTAAGCCCGAGGGCTGCATCAGGACAGCTTTAAAGTTTCCTCTGAAATCTACCTGTCGAATGGTGCAACGATGAGAGTCAGTTTGCTGCCTTCACGCGCCTTCGGTCGATAGCCGTTCGCCCCCCTTGATACACAGTACGGCACTGATATTCTGATATAATTGTTATAGCAACCATATGGACACTCTAGGCGCAATTCCTGCCGCCACCGTCGGCGTCGCCGTCATGTTCCGGATAAAGTCCAAGTGCGATAACATTGTGACTGTGCACCTTATTCTGCGGGTCCGAGTGAAACCTTGCGCGGATGAGCCAAGGATGACGGCTCGTCGATCTCGCGCGCGCAAGGTCGGAAGATGCGCAGGAAACGTGCCGCCTTCCATCGCGCGCACGGCACCGCGAAGAAAGGAGGGGGGGGGGGAGAGAGGGTGCTCTTCTTCTCACTTAAAAATTATCATAATTGCTGTTAACTACTTAACTTGTTATACGCATGATATACGAAAAAAAAACGTTCATAGGATATACTCTATCCTCAATACTGAAGCTCTACTTCACAATAAAAGACTGTCTATATCCTTTCCAGTAATACGACGATTTGGAGTGGCAATAGTGGTTCAGACTGGCCACAAATCACTCTCCTAAGAGTTTATGGCAATACACGGAGACTGCGAATACCAGATGCTTGCTTTGCACTTTGCAACTCTTGTCGCTGTCAAATTAATTCGTGCAATTGTGTAGCTTGCGCCACGCTCCTGGCCCCGACAGCATCATGCGGTGTACGAGGTATTGAAATGTCGTCAAAAAGGTGGTCGTTATGCTCTGAACGTTACGTTGAGCACATTTTCTGCAGCGTTATGAGTGATTTGCGGCAAAGGTTTAATTATAATTGTGGAAGATTTTTTTTAATAATAGCCTTCTGCTTATTTATGTGCGGTATGCAATATTTGTAATCGGTTTCAATGGTGTCCTTGGTTAAATAAACGCGGCTCCTTGTTAATATTGATGAAAATAAGGGTCATGTCTTGGGCGATGCGTAGGCGAAGTTCCAAGTGTGCGGGTTAATTAGAACACTTGAAGTAAATTACGTATTCAAGCGCTCCCGCCAAATTCAATGAAAGTCAGGGCAACATTATAGCTAATGCGCATGCGACTTAGTTAACGTCAACACACACACGCACACACCAAATATAAAAATAAAAATGATCAAAAGGTTTCGCAATTGTTTAGAGTGAAAGGCACTGCATACACTATAAACATGTCAACAACTTCACATAAAGTTTTAAATGTACAGAAATTATGCATAGTGTATAATATTTATTGCACATTTTCTTAAGTCATTGGTACGTTAAATTCAGGTGCAAAAATTATGTGTAGTATATAATTTTTAATATATTTTCTTAAGCCATTAGTACATTAAATTGAGATCCAAAAAGAACAACACACCAAAGTAGACAAAATGTCAGCGACACGAAGAAGACATCATGACGTTACGGCGAAATAAAGATTGCATCACTCAAATAGAATTACACATAAGGAAAATAATGAGGCCACATGTACACAATGAAACCGCTCAAGGCTTTTTACAGATTATCTTTGATTTAAATACAGGACAAGGGTCCGAGCACTTTCTTTACAGATAACGAACGCCTATCTAATACGTCAAGACGATCGCTAATTGTATGCCGGTGTTAATAAAATTGAGATCATTCGATGAGAATACATCCTACAGAAGCTTCAATGGTGCCACAATGTACGTAGCCTGAAGATTTATGTCAGCTTAGGTGTATAAATATTGCGTTCGACTACGAGTTCATAAGCAGCGTTGTACCTATATATACGCACAAATCCCGTTTACAGGTATCGCGAAAACAAAAAAAAAAGGTCCCCTTAGTTACCTTATCTATAATTTGGCTATATTGTAGCTTAGGGCCGATTCTAACTACATTTCTTTTTCCTAGTTTACATATCGCAACACTTGTTTCAAGCAAATTGCGGCGAACGCGCTATCCCCAATTTGTCGCTCAAATTTCCATAACGGGTAGATTGCGCGGTGCATCTAGTTCATCGATAAGCTGACGCAACGGCACCAGGGTAGTGTGGGTGGGTAGGGTAAGGAGAAGGTGGAGACGGGCTCGAATTCTCAAAGACACCGATCGAAGGCAATCTTTCTAGATCTACGCTAATCTAAATCTTTCGGCTCGCTGCTGCTTACACCACCACGCCCCCAAATGTGCAGCCGTGGTGAAAGTCGGCGAGCAGGCGAACATGCCTGCAGGAAAGTGCGAGCCCCGGATCTCTTACGCCGTTCCTCCGCCGCGATTAAGCTGGATCACTGGCTGCTACAATGTGCAGCACGACGTTAAGCACTTTCCGCGAAGTGCTTACCAGCAGAATTGGTCAGCTTTGGTTAGACGCGAGTAATTTACACGTTAGCTAGCTCCTTTCCATGGAGGCTCGTGCTAGAATAACCCGAAACTCAGTTTGTTTTCTGTCTTGCTTTCTTCTTTTTCGAAATTTGTACTTGTCTCTTCTTAGTACCGTGTTAGCACTACATTGCCATTTCTTTTTCTTTTTTCTTATATCCTTACATCCGCGAAAAACGGAGCTCGACAGGAATTTGCCACTGACACAAAATGTCAGCGCCGCCACTGTGTTTCTTAAAGGGACACTACAGGGAGATATTAGGTCAAGATAAAGTGATAGATAAGTGCTCGAGACCGTCTAAGCAGTCCGCATCATCGCGAACAAAGCTCAGCTAATCGAGAAACTAGAGGTAACTGCAGGGCCCGATTACAGACTCCCCCGGGACATTCAAATATACTAGCCCGATGACGAAGGCACTCCTCTTATATTTGTGTCGCTAGTACACAACCACGCGTAATAAAAAGATCATTGTATTGCATTATAAGAAGAAGAAAATGCTGCTTGTCCAGTTCTATTTGATTTTTAGAAAAAAAAAAGAACTCATCGACGTTACCCTTGGAACGACGTGGGCCGCCGAAAGGATTTAGTTTTCTCCACTCTGCGCCGTCCGCGCTTTCGCGTTTGAGAAGTTTTGTTAGCGCGTGGTGCGGCGCTGGTGTTGTGCTGGCTCGCGTAACTATCACAAGCTTCAAATACCAGAGAATGGCACGTCCGTGGGATGTCCCGGAATAACCGAACGGTCCAGGCCACTTGACGAAGAGCAGCTGCAGCGGCGAATCCGACGCTCTGTCTTGGCTCCGTTTCTCCATAGCAGCGCGTTTGCAGTTTGCGCTGAAAACCGCAGCGCCGTCTGTCGGTAGTTGTTTTACTCACCGACGGCAGGCGGTGCTGACGTAAGCAACGTCACCCCTCCCCGCTCGGGGGCGGGCGATCCGAATTGCGCTAGAGGTATGCGGACCATTCAGACGCAATTTTCTCGTAAACTAAGTTTTTCTTGGCATGGAACACGCACTGCAAGGTTTCTGGAATGGTATTTTAACAGTCCACGTCGAATTAGTATTTGACATTAGTGTCCCTTTAAGATAAATCGACGGGGTCGGTGGAGCTTGTTTCATATATGGGATGAGCGACGGTCCGGAAGAAAGCTTCTCCGCATAGCGTAACGCTGTATAGACGACACAGCCTTGCCTTGCGGGCAAATTTACCAGGAAAACGCCGATTGCGTAATTTATGGCGTAATGCTGTCTCGTGCCTGTTGCAGCATTTCTGGTGATGTTGTTTGCGACAAAATTACGGCTTAACTTGGTTTATTACACTGGTAAGAAAAGGACATGCGTCGGTCAGAACTGCTACAGAGGTGATACGCTGTCATCAAGTCGTATCGGTAAATTTACCGACGAGTCTCTACGCACGATGCCCGACCGGCAACGACGCCCTGATTCAGGAAGTTAGACTGAAATGTTCCTCCATTGCAACCATGGCTAGGCGTGTCACCAGTTTCTAATCAATGTATTTACCGGAGCTTCCTGCGCCTTATATAATGAAACGTTCTGACTGCGCGAACTCGGAGGTTTATTCGAAAGAGCATTGAAACTACCATAAATGAATAAGCGTGTTTTGTTTTCACCCTGTTTGCCAGTATTGAACCAGCTGCATTTTGTGAAAGCGTCACATGCATATCAAACATTGACAGTAGTTTAGTATGAATGCTAGAAAAGTATCAAAGGGATCAGCTAACATTGACAAAGGTTAATTGGCTTTTTAAATGATCTGATCTCAGCGAAAAAAGAAAGAAGACCCTGTGGTGTCATCAACTGCGTGAAAGTACGATATTGGTCTTCATTGCTTGCTTTTTTTTTTAAACCTTACCAGCCATGTACGGATAAAAAAAAATCCGTACATGGCTGGTATAAAACCTTTTTAACGCCGTGTCCTGTATATTTATCACACACCGTCGCTTATACGATGCACAACGCAGCATAATACCCCGATGCCTGTAAACCAGATCATCAATGGAGTAATAATGGTAATGCTAACGTGCTAATGTTTTAAGCCATGTATGCCAGGCTTTGTAGGCTTCCTGTCGCCATTTCTCCCACCATGTCAGCTTAACATACGCGCTGTAATAACTTAAAGCACTTGCAAACTCCCACACTGCAAAGCGTTTCACCATTGGCCAAGTGGACCGGCATCTACAGAATAGAAAAATGAAATTCCACGTCGCGTCATTTAACCGCTCTAACCCAGCTTGACGAAAAACCTTGCACCCATTTGGACAAGACCTTGGGATTGCATGTCTCGCATATCGCAGCTGAATCAGACCACAGAAGCCCTGCGGCTATATTTTAAGGCTGCCAGACTGAGCTGCGACCCAGCTCGTGTAATTTTCATTACGTCGGCGACTCCAGTGCAAGTACATCAACTAGTGACTTTCCCTCCTTCTCGTAATTTCTTCCTCTCATTTCCCTAGCCCTAATGCATAGCAACCAACCAGGCTCATTTTCTGTTTTTTTTTTATTATTTTATTTTATTACTTTTATTGAGAGGGAAATAAGTACAGTAGTTGTAGTCAACGGCTACCCCTTTTCTTTAATAATATAGGATAACGAAAATAAGAATTCTTACATTAGGTAATACTTAAGTAAAACAGAAGAGACAGACAGAGACAAAGAAGGAAAGGCAACGAGGTTAACCAAGGATGTGCCTGGTTGGCTACCCTACACTTGAGGAAGTGTAAGAGGAAAAGGAATTAGACGGGAAAAATAATAAAGAGGCAGTCAGTGTGAACACATCCGCACAGGTATGTTCGTTAACAGTCACAATCGTTCGTACAGTCTATTCGACTATAAGCAGCGCTACAGGTAAAACAGAAGGCAATGTATCCAATCTGGGGGTATAAGTCTCATTCGAAATATTTTGAGTTGAACAAAGTCCGTGGATGTCTGGGGTACACAAGTTTGTTTCGGACGCACTAATATTACGCTCACAACTACCAGAGGTGCGGTGATGTCCATATTCGTCCCTTCGGTCAGCGTCGTCAAAAAGGTGTTGAAGTGCTTTCATTTGTGATGCACAGTCCTGGTTAGCCTACCTGACTTTCATTTATCCTTTTCTCCCTTCTCGGGCTTCCACGAAAGACTTTAAGAACACCGCGCACAGAATGTCCACACGGTATAGGGTCTCTCCGGCCCGCCCGCTGTGCCTATAGAGCCATGTTGCAACACGTCAAACGCCTTTCGGTAGGGATGGCACGTACGAAAACACTTCGTCACATTCCACGGTGAATCGCAAGGTATAAATCTGGGCGTGGAATTTCTTCATATTAAGCTTAGCCAGTTTGGCGTATACTTGGAGGGCGTAAGAGACGAAATGAGAACAAGCCTAGACTGTGCAATTCAAATTACTCCTCGAACGGGTCCCTGAACTAGCGAATACGCCAGACACACATCGAACTAGACCACGGCCGAGTGACATAGATCACTAATGAAATTTATCAGCGCATAAAACCTTAGGCTCACCAAATTCTTAGATGTGAGTAGTATGACCTAGTTTCCACCAGTGCCATAACATTGCAGAGACGCATAGGGGGCATTGCACAAAGAAGAGAAGCCCGAGGAAGTAAAATGTTAAGGGAAGCCAAGTAAGAACCCATTTAATTTTAATTCTTTTTTGGGGGGGCTAGCCTGGACCGGACCTCACAGCACTGACTTCAGTCTCTTGTTCCCGTCTACGTTGTTTATTCCTTCCCCCCCCCCCTTTTTTTTTCGTTTCCTTCCCTTTCGTCCTCTCTCCTTGTCGCTTTCACTCCATATATCACGCTGCTCACCAGTTCAGGAAACTTGTAAAACTTCGCTTCGAAAAAGGCCTTTTTTTTTTTTTTCTTCCTGTTCCCTCGTGCCACTGCACAGCGATAGCAAGGTTTCCTCAAACAACACAAGTCGGACGGTCGGTCGGAGCACGCGGAAGTTTCTACGGATTCTCGTGCCTTTTCACAGAACGGGCCTCCCGTCAGCGATCGCCACTCGACAGGGCTTCTTTTTCGCATTAGCCTGACCTCTGTCGAAAAGGTATACAGCCCCCCCCCCCCCCTTTCCAACGCCCTTATACCCTCGAATGACGTGCCTTAGGGCTCCAACTTGTGCGAGGAAAAAAAAAAGAAAACGTTGGAGCGGCCAGAACTATAGTAAATGACGACCGTGCAACGTCGGCTTCAAAGCCGTAGGACACACTGCTGAATAGATGACCGGCACGAGTAAAATGATCAAAGGCGACGCGAAAAACTGGAGGAGGATGAACATGTTGGCATCCTCCTCCTGTGACAAAAGTTCTGGCTGTTTTTCAAATAGTAGGCGTGCTGCCCAGACGCCGACAATGCGCCAGATAGGTTGCGAGAAGCAACGTTTTCGTTAGGTATGTCTTATAAAAAAATTCTGTTTTACTATAATAAAAATGAGCAAAACATTTAGCTTTGATGACATGCGACAGCAAAGTTCCTCGCATTCCTTGACCTCCTTTGACAGGATGGAATCTGAACCAATATTGTAGAAAACTTCAAGTATTATCAATAATCAAACAAGATCATGGTTGCTAATTTTTTTTTTTGGGGGGGGGGGGGTACATTTTTGCCGATCATTGATCCTTCATAAAGGGCCCAATGTGCAAACCATTTATCTTGTTGTTCTCGTCTACAAAGGTTGTGTCATGCGCACGGTTCCAACAAATCTCTCTTTCCTATTTCCTATTGCGTTTCGAGAGTTGTCCCCTGGGAAAATATCGACCTTTCTGTGACTGGCTCAAGATCTCAGAGTATGCACTGCGTCTACAATAACTTTATAAGCTATACTGAGCTAGTGACGTCAGCTATAACCGGGCGGTGTATTAGGTATCCTCTGTACAAAACATGGTTCTTCAATGTTACCCACAGGTTATGAGGAACAGGTGGCTTTTCTTTTTTTGTCAAGCTTGGAAACTGCAAAAGTTCAAAAGCGGTTCAATCCACTTATACAGTTCAACAATTCGCGAAATTTATAGCGTAGCGGAAAGTTATTCACCGTTAAGCCTGCAAGTACCATTTAGGATATATATACAGGGTGTTTCATTTTAGCTGCACCAAATTTTTAAAAATTGCTTGTGGCAGATAGCACAATTATAATCCTTGATCTAAGCTACTCGGTGAGGCGGCCATTACGTCCAGGAAAAATCAATACGCCTAACTGAATAATTAACATAATTACGCTAATTAACTTTTTAATTAAGTATTTTACGGCAGATCTCTCAATCCACGAATTATAGCCGCTGAGTTCGCAAGGCGTATCCACTTGAAACGAATTCTCAGGAATGAACTAGTTTCGAGATATTCATTTTCAAAGTGTCCAACTAAATGCATGGGCGTTCCAGTTAACTTTTTGAGGAAAACTCTGTTTGATGCATTGAAGCACAAAGTTAACTGGAACGCCCATGCATTTCGTGGAGGGTATTGGGGAAACGTTAACGATCCCCAAGTGGTTAAAGCTAATCCCGAGTCCCCCACTACAGCATGCCTCATCAGCTGATTGTGGTTTCGACACGTAAAATCCCCAGAATTTTTTTACAGTATCGCAAATATATATAAATAAAAATAACAAATAAATATTCGGTCATATTCCGCCTGTAGAAAGCGGTAGCATACCAGTGCATGTCCGAGTTTCTTTGTGCCAGGTAAAATTCAGGACTGATGGTTGAAAACTTTGAGCTCCAAACACATCTTGCTGTCGTTGTTGAACCCTCAATGGCTTTTCACACCGCAACACTCTTTTTGACCGTAAGTGGGACGGTACGATCTACTGAGCTTTTAAACACACTTTAGGTCCAATAAAATCTTGACTTGGTCCACGGGGACTAGGATGATGACTGAATAACTCCAAGACACAGGGAAAGTGGCAAACACAGGCACATACTGCGAGAAATTTCTGTCCTTAACCTGGGAAGGAACTTTTACGACTTCACAAGGTCCTTACTGGCGAACCGCAAGGCATACATCAGGCTAGGAACGGTTTCGGGAGGTCCATACGAGCTGTGAAACCGTGGCACCCCGCAGGGCTCCGTCCTCTCTCCGCTACTGTTCAACATAGCCATGCACAGGCTTTCCGCTCGCCTCGCAGAGATCCCGAACGTGGGACACGCCATTTACGCGGATGACATTTCGATCTGGGTGCCGGGAGGATCAATGGCCACGATTGAACACTCATTACAGAACGCGCTAGAAACCATTGAGGGGTGCCTCTCCGGCCCGGGGCTTGATCTCTCCCCGTCGAAATCGTCACTCTTGCTGTACAGACAATACAGGCAGGGAGACAGAAACCTCGAGCCTCTGGAAAGTCTCCCGATAGTTATCAAAGGCAAGGAAGGAAGGAAAGAAGGAAGGAAGGAATGAGTGGAGAAGGAAAGGCGGGTAGGTTAACAAGTTCAGCACAACCGGTTTGCTACCCTACACATGGGAGCGGGATGAGGGGGAATGCAAGATGGAGAGGAGAGAGAGAGCACATAGCAAAGCACAGACATCGTCAGTCACAGTCCGTCACGTGGTACGTGACATCACTGTCACAGCTGCTTGTCCAAGCACGTTTCTTTTAAAAACCTAAGTAGTCCCTTCGTCGCCTTCAGCTGCGATGTCTTCTGTCGACGACACGTGAGAATCGTTTCAATTGACATTGGTCTATTCTCAAGGTGCGCTAGAACGGACGCCAGGGACTGTCTCGGAACATTATATTCAGGACAGTCGCATAGAATGTATTCTAGCGTCTCCTCGCAAAGACAGGCATTGCAAAAAGCGTTGTCGGCCATTCCAATGAGAAATTAATAAGATTTAGTGAATGCCACCCCTAGCCATAAGCGATAAAGCATAGTGGCCTCTCTTCGACGGAGTCCAGTTGGCATACAGAGATGCATCAAAGAGGGCAGGTGGTATTGACGATTGCTCCGGTTGGTCTGGCTGCTTGATGTGCACCATAGAGAGGGCGTGATCTCCTGAGTAAGCACTCGAAGTCTGCTGGCTGCGTTGGACCGTGAGAGTTGTATGGCCTCTTCCTGTGTGTCGTGAAGAGCTGCCCGAGCGGCATTATCGGCTTCTTCGTTCCCTATGACACCGCAGTGACTTAGAAGCCACTGAAATGTCACGTGGTGTCCTTCCTCAAGTGGTGTATGGAGTAGGTATCTAATTTTGCATACGAGCTGTTCGTATGGCCCGCGACGCAGAGCTGATAGCACAGATTGTAGGGCTGCTTTTGAGTCACTGAAGATTGACCATTGTCGAGGTGGTTCCCGATTGACGAACAAAGTGCAGCGCGAAGAGCAGCTAGTTCCGCAGATGTCGATGTCGTTGGGTGGTCAGTCCTGAAGCTGATGGTAATAGCTCTTGCTGGGACAACCACAGCACCGGACGAACACTGGAGGTTTGTGGAACCATCAGTATAAATATGTACACTGTCCACATGCCTCTCGTGTATAAGAAGCAGAGACAGTTCTTTCAGCACAGGTGACGACAGCTCAGATTTTTTCTTCATTCTTGGAAAACTGAGATGTACGGTGGGGCTAATAAGACACCAAGGGGGTATAGATGGTTTAGATGCAGCGGTGAAGCCCGAGGGAAGTTTGTCGTTGTACTTGATGATAGTTTTAGAGAACGATGCTTGGCGCCTGTCTGAAGGTAGTGTTGCAAGGTGGTGATAGGGGGCACGTGCAAAATGTCTGATGTGCGTTCTCAGGGCTTCCACCGTAATCTGAGTTTGCATCGGATGGTCCCGAGCAATCGCAATAGTTGCCTCTGTTGACGTGCATCTGGGCAAACTTTGAGTGCTTGAGCTTGTTCTGCCTGCAGAACACGAATATTTGTCTTGCAAGTGTTGTTCAGTACAGGTAGACTATATCTTAAAAAACCGAGAAAGAGAGCTCTGTAGAGTTTCAGCATTGCGTCACCTGACATCCCCCACGTCTTTCCTGTCAAGTATTTAAATAACTGGGAAGTTGCTGTCAGGCGCCGTTTCATGTAGGCCACGTGCGGGCTCCAACAGAGGTCTCGGTCAATGATTACGCCAAGAAACAGGCAGCCAATACCGAGGGTAGACTCGGTCAAAATTCTAGGTCTGCTCATTGACGCCAAGGGTTAGCAACGCGACGGCTCTCAATAAGCTCTCTGGTCAGGCTGGAAACGTCATCAGAATGATCACCCGCTTCTCCAACCGAAGAGGCGGGCTAAAGGAGGACAATCTTATCAAAGCTTTCCAGGCCTTTTTCCTAAGCCACATTACCTATATAACCACCTACCTTAATTGGAGAAGGGCAGAAAAGGTCAAATTGGACGCGCTTATAGGAACGGGCCTCAAACGTGTGCTGGGACTTCCCCAGTCCACGAGCACGGAACGACTACTGGACCTAGGGCTCCATAACACGATAGACGAAATTATAGAAGCCCACTCGGCGGCGCAGGTTTATAGACTATCGTCCAGCAGGGCAGGAGTCAGAATACTAAACGAGGCGGGCATTCGGGCCAGGCACGACCCGGAGGATAAACTCTGTCTACCTAAAAACATTAGTTCCCTAATCAAGGTAGACCCGATTTCGTCTTCTTGGACTCCCGTACAGGCGTTAGGTCCTTTTCGGCAGCGCGCGTATCGAAACGGGCGATTAGAACTGCGATCAACACGCTCACTAATTTCGGTCAAATCGGCACGGAAGAATATTTCCACATTTCATGGTTCCCGGCCCACCTGGGGGACTCGGTCCAACCGCACGGCTGGAACCTCAACAAACGGGCTCACCGGCTGGCGCGGGATTTCACGACCCGCGCAGCCGTCAACGGCCATCCTCGTAACGAGGCTTGCATCCAGAAATACCCATTGTGCACCTTTCACGAAATCGTCTCACACTACCGCTTGGAAACGAGGTGGTTCTCTCCTCCTCACCCAAAACTAAATAAACCACAAGCTAGCACACTCAGAATGCTACAAACCCGCACGCACCCCACTCCGCGGTCCCTTAGCAGGATAGACCCAGACTTCCCGCAGTCGTGCCCCAAATGCGGAGCCGATTCATGCTATTTTGATCATATGCTCTGGCTGTGCCCAGCCATAGAAAACTCCATACTTGCCAGCAAAGGAACAGTGGGAGGAGTTCCTAAGAAGCGACCGCCACCACATCCAGCTCCAGGCAGTCCAGAGGGCCCACGAAATCGCAACGGGATTTCGCCTCCCGGTGCCATCGTGGGCGGAGCGACCGACTTGACCTGAGGGAGCCTTCGGCTCCCCTTGACCACAGTTTCTCAGGACCAATAAAAGTTCTTGTCACCGTCACAGGTCAAGTGCTCATTTCCAAATAGCTTACGTTTGTTTCGACCTTTCTCATTCCTAGAAAACTGATCCATTTATACAAGCAAATTACAAGCCCAAGTGGTGATCAGGATACCATGCAGCTATAACGCCCATCGACCGCGCACCATTATAACGACAGTGTACATCAATATCTGTAAAGTTTTGAGATATTAGCACAGGCTTCTTGAGTGATAAACACATATGCTGGAAGTACTCTGCACGTGCTTGAACAAAAATTTACCTTTTGATTCCGCACACGGTAAGATTGCAGATCGAGCAATGACTTCCACGTACCCTGAATTAGTGCTAGTGAACTCTTGCGTTCATTTCGGGCCAGCAAGTTTGGTAACCAGACTGCAGCCATTTAATCAGCTAGTTTCCCCTGTCCGGTATTGGTGGCTGTGTCCAAGACCCTGCTTCAGAAACCGAAGTGTAAAAGGAAACTTGAGTCCATTCTCACAACAAAAAATCATGAGCTGTTCCCCTCTGTGAAGGTGGATGACCAGCGAAGCTGTTGAGCGCACGGCAGAGGTGACACAGAATTTTGAACAAAGGGATGAACATATTTATTGTCCTGATCAGTGGTCATTGTGACGATAAGTACGCACACACATTCGCGTATCTCCTCTGTTATTAAATCTGTCCGTCACGTAAGACGGACATCACCCCTTAAGCAATGGCTCATACCCTCGTAAACGCGGCCTCGCCATTACGACGACAGAAGAGAAGTGAATTCTACGCTGAAATGATGAGCGGCAATGGAGCCAGCTGTGGAAGAAGACGACGACGACGAAAGCTTGAACAGTGACACGAGCGCATTCGCGCGGTTGCGCCGAAGAGTGCCAACCCTTTCCCCTTGATCGACTTATCAGGCGCACAGTACGTCACACACTACGTCATACATTCACAGAGACACATCGTTTTAGACACAGGTGGCCGTTAAACCGAGCTCCGATGCGAGAAGCGATATGCGTTTGCTTTTGTGGTTGGTTCGTTCACTCTCACTTTTCAGGGGAAAGCTTTAGGGGAGTATTCCCGGCGCGGATGCCTTTATATTCCGGATCCTAGCCCAAAAAAAGAGGAAAATACTGTGGGATTACGCTAAAACTCGCAAGGGCACCAATGGTAAAGCGCGTCTGAAATACGATGTACTTTATTTGAATAGCGCCAAATACATATATTAACAGGTGGTTAAAGCTACTTGACAGACTAAACCGGAACATTCTATCTTGTCGTTTCTTGTTCTAAATTGCCGAAGTGTTAAGATTAAAGTATAGGAGCTGCGTGGTCTAATCGACATGACGAAACCGTCGGTTGGGATTGGAAGTGAATCATTGCTGGATGGTGAGGTCATGGATAGCGAAGTTTTTCCCAGCAACTATATCAGCTATCGAAATGATCGCAACAGTCATGGGGGAGGTGTCTTTATTCTTATAGACCACATGGTTAGCTCTTGTAAGATCGAAATTGATGTAGGGATAAGTGAGGCTGTATGGGCTCAAATTAGACTTCTAAATGGTAAATCCTTATCTGTGTGTTCGGTTTACAGGCCACCTGGAAGCCGGCTTCATGTTTTGAGCGACCTAACTGACATGATTTAAACTGTTAAAACTGACTGTTTAGCTATTGGGAGTGACGTTAACATTCCTGAAATAAACTGGTGCTCAGAGAGTGTTTCACCTCGAGCCACTACTGCATTAGGCAAAGAAATGCTAACTCTCTGCAATTCGTTTAGTTCATCCCAGCTAGTGTTGCAGCAAACGCGCGGCAATAATGTTTCAGATTTATTATTGACTAATCTACCATCGGTAGTTCAGTCCACCCTTATATTGATTGCCTGATATCAGTGATTACAGTTTGGTCTGGCGGAAATGAATTTTCAGTATGTTAAACTTGAGCACTGTGGCAATCAGCGCGTTTACAGTTATGGAAAGGCACGTATACCCTTGAGATAACACGTGCATTAGAATCCTATATTGATGTGTACGAAACATTGTCTGAATCGCTCAGCGTAGATGAACTGTGGAACACGCTGAAAGACAAACTTTTCGATCCTACGTCAACGATATGTACCGTCATGGGTTATGACGAAACGTCGCAGCAAAAGCAAGCCATGGTTTAGGTGCGTATAGAGTCGTTGAAAAGATACACCAGTTAAACGCACGTTTCAAAAGAAATTCATCGCACGAAAACAAGAATCAGTTGAGAAAGATTACATATGATATGAGTGCTTCGGTTAAAATAGCCAAATTTGCCTACTTTCAGTCCTTCCACTTGCGCATCCAAGATCTCCCTAAAGAATTTTGGCAGTATATAAAAAGAAATAGAAAGGATGACTTGTACTTCCCACCACCAGATCATGACGGAATTATCGATCACGATAACCTGGAGAAAGCGAAGTGCTTTAACGTGTTTTTCAGCGCAGTGTTTTCTACTGCTGAAAGCAACATCAGCCCTGCCGAATGTTGCCCTGACTTTATCAGTGCTGAGCCCATGGCGGACGTTGTATTTGATCAGCGAGGAATTGTGTCGCTCTTAGAATGCTTGAAAGAAAACAGTGCCACTGGGCCGGATGGCATACCCACGATCCTGCTCTCTTCTTGTGCGTTTTCTCTGTCAAAGTACCTGCACATTCTTTTCACCAAGTCATTACGGAACCGATCTCTACCTGATGAATCGAAACTTGCAAACGTTGTGCCTGTACATAAATCTGGACCTAAAAATATTGTTTCAAATTATCGACCAGTGTCTATTGACCAGTGTGATATGTAAATTGCTCTAAAAGTGCTCTAAAAGTCATCTTAGTGCATACTCATTATTAAATGCCCATCAGCATGGTTTTCGCAGTGGCTACTCGTGTGTCACCCAGCTTACCGAATTCGTTCATGATTTAACAATCGCACTGGATAAAGGGCATTCTGTTGACTGCTTATTTCCTGACTTCCGCAAAGCATTTGATGCTGTGTCACATTCGTTATTAATAGAAAAATTGTCTTGGTACAACATAAATGAGAACGTTATTAGATGGATAAAGGAGTATTTGAGCCTGAGGCGTCAGAGAGTTGTTATCAACGGGAAACAGTCGCATGACGTTCATGTGACCTCAGGGGTGCCTCAAGGATCCATCCTGGGTCCTTTACTGTTCATAATTTACATGAACGACATTGTCACAGGTATTTCCTCACGCATGCGACTTTTCGCGGATGATTGTGTTTTGTATAGAATTATCGACGATCGAGGTGACTGCGAAGCATTACAACAGGACTTGTGTACAGTGGCTCAATGGTGTGAGGATTGGGGAATGCATATTAATTTACAAAAGTCTGTACATATGTGTTTCACTAAAAAAAAAAGACTCCTCATGATTTCGCGTATAACATTACTAGTCGCAAACTGCTGTCAGTCTCGGAATTTAAATATCTTGGTGTATATTTGACCAGTGCAATGTCTTGGCACCGCCACGTCGATTTTGCTACTGCCAAAGCCTGCCGCGTTTTGGGCTTCCTGCGTCGTAACGCCAAACATTTTCCTATAAAAACCAAAGAACTGTTATATATATCAAATGTTAGGAGCATACTTGAGTATACTTGCACATTCTGAGACCCGAAATCTCTACTTGACATACAAAAGCTAGAAATAGTTCAGAATTTGGCCGTTCATTTCGTTTTTAATGACTATGGTAGGTTTTTAAGCGTATCGAGTGCGAAAAGCACTTTGCGCTGGGACACACTTCAAAAACGTAGGGAAGTTCTTCGGTTAAAACTTTTTCATAAAATATTTCATTCAAGAACTGGAATTGACCGAACCCAATATATATTTAGCCCTGATTATGTGCCCGTCGGAAGAGACCATTCGCTCAAAGTTAAAGAATACAGGTGCCGGACTGACCTCTTCAAAATGTTTTTTTTTTTTCCAAAAACAATTTCTGAATCGAACAAATTGCCTGAGGTGATAGTGTCGATCCATAACATAAAATGATTCATTTTCTTCCTTGCTGTGAATTTTTTATGTTTAACAATTTTCTTTTTTTCCTGTCTCAATGTTTTTTTTTTTCGGCGCCAGAAAGCGGTGGAATTTTGTGTACCTTTTACTTTTTCAACGCCCCCGCTGTAACGCTAGAAATGGCGCTGTGGGTACTGTGATAAATAAATAAATAAATAAATAAATAAATAAATAAATAAATAAATAAATAAATAAATAAATAAATAAATAAATAAATAAATAAATAAATAAATAGACAGCTTCTCTGCAAAATGTTTGAGGTTATGCCCTATGCATAAAACGTTTTGCACAATTTGAAAAACGAGACGAACAGTTACAAAGTACAGCCTGAATAAAACTTGTCTAGAAAGCTCGATCGCTAAACCTGACCGCCATTTTCGCGAAGGAAAGTACAGCTCGACGCTTCAATAAGAAAACGCATGGTCATGCTGCATGCATGGCCCATTAACAGACCTGAAAATCAGAAGCTGACTCTCGCTCACTCCACAGATGGCCACTGGACCGCTTTAGACAAGTGTGATACACGCTATCTATTCTTTTCTCGGTACACGTAAGCAAGCAGAGCTATGCATTTCAATTCAACCCTTCAGGACCCCCCCTTTTTTTTTTCTTCTTCTTTTTTCGCCTCGCGCTTCAATGCGACAGTGCTTAGTAGTCGGTGAAAACCCGAGAAAACCGCAAAAGATGTGCGACAGGTGATTCTCAACAGTTGTAACGTTTTCGACAGAATAAAAACGTTTTCCATAGTATGTGAAGTTCAAGCATGATGTCGCAGCTGTTTCATCGGCCCCTTACACACTTTGCAACATTGCTTGAGTGCCGCCGGAAGTGATGCGCGCAAGGAACAGCTTCGTCTGTGGAAAAGAACTGATCTGTCCTTGACGTCCTAGAAGTAATAAACGCACAGCTTACCGTCGTAGCAGAATTCCTCCTCTTCGCATAGTGTCTCAACGAAGGAGCAACCTGTGAATGCAAATGAAAGGAAGCACTTCAGACATGGCCACCAGTACATTGCAAGTCCCCTTAATACAAAACGCGCACTACCATCCCGAACAATTTTCTTTTTTTTTCTTCCTCCCAACAACTATGACACAAAGTTTATTAATAAAATTATGAGATCATCACTTTCTCTTTTTTTTTTGAGCGCATAGTAGTTGCCAACACATGCATCTTCAAGATGTCCCGTCCTCTCCAGCTGGACCAGACTCGCGCAAGACAGTTTCCTTTTTGCTGTGTTATTCTGATTTATGTTGCAGCGTCATCGTGCGTGCATTCACTGAAGCAAGCTTTTTTTCCCATGCAATCCATGTACAAGCGTGAGTAGATGTATGAGTATACATGCAGCTAGTGGCTCACTGACGTTCTGCTGGTGAGCATGAGGTTACGGGTTCCATTCTCGGCAGCGACAGCTGCATTGTGTTGAAGGTGTAAAACAAGAACACTCGTTGAGAGCTCGTTAACTAACCCCCCCCCCCCCCGGGGGGGGGGGGGGGTAAAATGAATGCAGAACCCTTCACTAAGGCGTCCTTCAAAACCCACTATGCAGTTTTAATACCATTTATTGGTATTAATTGGTATACGTGTATAAGGCTTTTAATGTTTAGTACAATTAACAATTCAATTGTGTATAGCAAAATTTAAGTTTGTGCGTGCACTAACTTAACTTAAATTTCCCTTACCAATATCGGGAGCTGAATATTCCACAGTTGTATTCTACATTTTAGGATTCAACACGACATTATATAAATATCGTACAGCTATGTTCGCATTTCAATTAATGGCAGGAGCAGAAAGACCAATAGCATTTGTCATGTCGGAGGATTTTAGGTACCATGGTAACAGCGTAACTGGGGTGGTATAGTACAATTTCTCGTGGCTACAAATACCCCCGTAAGCTGTTCGTGCCTTGCGTAAAAACCGGTTTCTCAGTTACCCTCTCGATCACGGTCGCGATCGAAGCAGCATTCCTGAGCTGGCATCACCGGTACCCCTGGGCCATTGAGTTTATTAACAGTGTGTCGAAATGGCGTTCCTAAGATAACACGTGGCGGAGTTCCCCTGAATCAGCTCAACGACGGGTACTTCCCGTGTTATTTCGTTTTATTACGATAGCAATTATATGGCCACTCCAGGCGCATTTATGCTGTCACCATCGCCGTCGCCGTGAGGTTCCGTATAAAGTCAAGGGCGATAAAATCGTCGCCGCGCGCCGTGTGCTGTATGTGTGAGTGAAAGCGTGCGAGGGTGAGCCGGTGATCGCGGCTCAATCTCGCGCACGTAAGGGAGGGAAGCGGGAAGGAAGCGCGCCGTCTTCCGTCGCGCGCAACGCTCCGGGGGGGGGGGGGGGGGGGGTGGGGGGGGGGGGGTTCTACGCCGCTCACGCCCGCCCGGGCCGCTGTATCTTGAAAGCAATCTGCGTCGGTGATTGCTGCCGCCGTGCGCACTGTTTTCGCGCCTTGTTGATTCGAGACACAGCACGAAGGTCACTTCGCTTGCTGCTGCAGCCGCGCTTCCTCACTCCAGTGCGTTGACAGCGAGTTTCGCGGTCATCGAGTGAGATGTGTTCATGTTTGCTTGTGCGCGCGTGACACCATGCTTGTTGATTTAGTTAATATGCCTATGTTTACAAGTTTATACGGCCGATAAACCTACTATCCTTAATTCTTAATGCTGTCCACTAATTTGCTATAGCAGTCGATGATTCTCCTTTCGGGCGAAACTGCGACATTTGTTTTCGCATTTTGTTCACGTAACTTCTTTCTCCACGCTAGGCGGCTTCTGTGGTCGTCTTCTTTACTTTTCCGCAGCAGACGTCTTCAATTTTCTGTTGCCGACTTCTTGGCTTTTGCTTCTTGTTATGCTTGTATATTTAATCACGTTCCTAGAGGCACATACCCTTTCTGGGGCATGGGCGTTTGTATGCCCATTTGAACATACCAAGCGACAAGCTGTCTATTCGGGCATATACCTAGTCGCACATGGCCAGTTGCACATACGCAAAGGCATGACATTCGGTGACATTCTTGTCTATTCGGACACAAATATTCAGTGGCCAAATTTGTTATAATATCGGCAAGACAGTAGCCAGCAGCAGCAGCAGTGGGAAAGTCTGAAGAGGCAAACACTGCTTCATTTCAAAAAAGAAACGCAGCACCATGCCCGGCTTAATTTTCATGCCATCGCCCAAGCTCTGCACGTGCTGTGACACTTTGCAAATGAAGTCGAACCTGCCCAGACATCCCTAACACACTTTTTTTTAATAACCACGAAGCTCTTCTGCTTACGCACAAGTACCGTGTCTGAGATGGCCTGTGGAGCGAATGGCACCGTCTGGTACGGGCCCTCGTGAAAGCAAGCCCTCGAATACTGAGGACACAATGCGCGTGGTCTTGAGCTTGTTTTCAGGTTCAACAATGAATGAACAGTCTGCAGAGAGAGAACAAGACCAAAAATTAAAACTACAAAACAAAAAAAATGAAAGGAAAACAAGAAATTATTTTAGAAAGGCAAACAAAGCGTGGAGCGGCGCACGAGGACGAGGCGTCGGTTTACTTCATCCTCCAAGCTCCACCACCGCACCGACCCGGAGGGAGAGGCGGGAACGTTGGATCCCAGAAAGGGAGGACCGGCGCCGCTTCTTTCAATCCCTATACCGCGTGGGAGCGCACCCCATTCAGGTGATCCCTGACGGTTCCCCGCTTCAAAAGAAAAGGCGGGCGGCGGCGGCCTTTCGGACACGGCCCCGGCCGTCGAAACCTGATCTCTGGCACTCCGGTGACGTTCTTGTGCTGCCCGCCAGCACCCCGCCACCCTCCCTCTCCTCCTGTGGCCCCCACGTCACCCACCCTCAAACTGCCTTCCTCCGTCCATCCTCCGTCGCGCGGCGGCGAACAAACGCACGCTCGGGTGACTTGCCGCCACACAGACGCACAAGCATACACACGCACACACTGCCCTCTTTCTTTTAGCACCGAACGTCAGGGCTGAGCCTCTTCGACCCGTTCTGTGGCTCCCACCACCCCCGGCACCCCTTGTGACCTTCTCTTTTGCCGTCAGGTTCGTGCTCTTCTGGCATTCACTCCTCCTCCGACGATGGTGCTCCTGCGACTCCTACACTCTACTCTTCGTTTCTGAACCGTTGATAGCACGGGTTTCCACCACTCGCCCTCTCCTCTTGGTACCACGCCGGTTAACGTTTCCTCTTGAAACGGGGCGACTCTATTCTGAGAGTTGCCCGGCCGGAAAATGCATTAAAGCGGCGCCCCCCCCCCCCCCCCCCCCTTTCTCTCCGCCCCTCTTTAGAACTGGAGAAGTGCGGCAGTCGCGCTGTGTGTGCGCGCACTGCGGGAGTAATTAAATACCTTCGGAGAGTAGTAGCCTTTTGATGGTCAGCTTTGCTATCTCGCCTCTATCGCCACTGAGCGTTTTTCTATTTCTACATCCTTTATCTTTGCAGGCGAGTTTTTTCTTGTCTATTTCTGAGCTCATTTTAGGGTAAACAAGACCACGCACATTATGTTTCCATGTGCGGCTTAAAGGTAACTTCACTGGCCACCATTAAGAAAATAAAGTAATTGCACAAAGCGAATCTCTTTCATGTGAAATTCTCGTTTGAGCTTGGCAAAACAAGAAGCGAGTCGTGGAGCGAAGCGGCAGTGATGGGCCCTTTTTGAGGGAAACGCTGACCCTCACTCTTTTCCTTTTTTTTTCTTCCTTTCCCCAGTCTTTTTTTTTTTTTTTACCAAATAAGTGACGTATTATGTGGTATTAAGTTCTCGTGTTATAGCAAACGAAGCGCCTGCGTGTCGTGGGAAGCACCACTATAGAAAGACTAACTTTCCTTTTATGGTGATTCTTGCCTGCTTCCGCGTGTGCGATATATGCGGCAAGCAGTTTTAATTTACGAGTAAACTTGCATTTGTGATGGAAAAAGTTCTAAGTGAGCATAACACGACCTATAGAAAAGCATGTGCTTAACGCAACCCCCCGGTGTAAGTGGGTTCCTAATATTAAAGAAATGCGCGTAAAACCAGACGAGAGTATGTATTCTAGTTGACCCAAAACGTTACAAGAAAAAAAGAGAAGACAAAAGATAATAACAAGCACACAATTAAAAATAAAAACGAAAACCAAGGACTCAAACGCTTGGGCAGGCCTTGCCGTTCTACATGTTCGCCCATCTCCAAAAACGCCAGTCTGCAAGTTCATCCAAAATGTACTTCTCGTATACAAATTAATTCTGCCTAAACGATGTCCTGAAGTCGTAGCATTGGTTTTGCTCTGTGCATGCATTTTCGTTCTTAGCGCAGTGGCACAGAAGAGCTGTCGCATCGATATCGGGACAGAACGCACCATCCACTTGACCAAGCCCAGTCTTTAAGCAAGATGCCGCTTTTCTCACGCGGTCGATGGAGTCGACCGCTGTAGCCGAAACAATCGAGCGAAGGTGCATCGACGCTAGGTCGATAACAGCGTGCCGTTATCGGGACAGAACAAACAACAGCATTGACGTATGCTTTGCGAAGGAACAAGTATACTTTGTGTAGACTTTTATTCTATACACGAGTCACACGGGGCCTTCGAGATAGGGGCTCAAAAGAACAAAAGGAAGCCTCACTTACCAGCAGAAAAAAAGACAAAGACACAGAGAAAAAAGAAACAAAGAGAGCAAGGCTTCTGACACGTTGGAAAAGGCTGTAAACGCGATAGCATTTCTGTAGGGCTACTCCCGGTAGATTCGAGCTCGAATCTAGAACGCGCGGAACTGTAAATAGGTTCGTACCCTTCGCATCAGATGTCAATACAGAAGTACGGATAAGATAGGGCGACCCGATCGCGGTTATACATGACATCGTTTCTACGCGACCAAGCAACTTACGGAGCCACAACGAGGTATCATGCGAGCTACAGTGTGGGCAATGCTTCCGGTTCCTGGTCGAAACCCTACCTGTCCCGGCTGGCAGCACTTACGCGCACGTTCCTCACGGAAATGGGCTCAGTCGACCTCTCCCTTGTGGGTGAATTGTTTCAGCCTTATTGGGCACTTATATTTTAACTGCACTATCTCTGGGTTAGGGGCACGAAAGAGGTTAGATACACCCATACTCCATACCGAAAAATGGGGGTAACTCGCCAAGAAAGACTTCTCTCGTTGGAAATCGTGTTCAGGTACCAAAAACGAATGTCGTTTAGGTTAATATGTAGGTCTATCTTTAATCTGTCTGTGGTATATCCCCCCCTCCCCAAATCCTAAAAAATAAATGGCATTATTCCAATCAACGAATACATGTTCAATTGCTTTCATTGTGCCGCACAAAGGCCAAAGACGCATGCCTGAAAAGGTGGAATAGTTGACCCTTAAGAATTTCCCCACCAAAATACAGCACTTTAAGACACTTTGGCTGTGTTCCAATACTCGCCGTGGACGGCAAAGTAGACGGTGGCAAAGTAGAACTCGATTGCAACCAAAGCTCAGTGGGACGCCTCGCATTGGGCGCTCACGGGAAGACTACAAATGAAGCTGTCCAGGGTGATATGGGCTGGACAAGTTTTGAAATGAGGGAAGCTCAGAGTGACATTGATCTTGAAGAACGACTGATAAATATGAAAGAAAGTAAATGGATTGCGAGAGTTTTCAGGCATTTGTACAGGAAAAACATTGACTCACAGTGGAAGAAAATAACTAGGAAGCTTGCCACCAAGTATGCGACCGGTATACTAAGCAACATGGCAACTAAGAACGTCAAACGCAAAGTCAGAGAGGCTGAGACAATCTCCTGGGTGGCCGTGGCGGCAAACGTGCTACAAGTTTTACCTAAGAGGTAAAAACGAAATGAGGAAAGTAGCAATTTATGATGGCTCAAATGGAAGCTCTCTGCTTTTCGAAGCGAGATCAGGGTGTCTTAGAGCGCGTAGTTATAATCCGAGGTACACTAAGGAAGAAGAAGCATGTTCTTGGTGCGGTAAATGTAGGGAAACGATAGAACTTGTTTTATTAGAATGTGAAGATATCTACCCAGCTGTCGGTTTAGACTCCGCTGACCTCCTTGAAGACATTTGGTTCACAGATAGCAGGGGAAAAGTAAACATGTCCGCAATAGAGATTACTAAATGGCGATTGGAGGTTTGGTGGCAGAAAACTAGGGAGACCAGAAATAACGGAAGCGTACAAAGCAGAGTTCCCAATAATGGTTCAGAAAGTTTGATGCTGGGAATTTTGGGCCTGCTAAAAAAAGGAAAAAGAGGAAAAAAAATACGTAAGACATTCGACTAAATGAAAAAAGAGCTTGGTGGCGCAACTCACCGCCCATATTTAAAGGGGACGTTCATAGCATCCATCAATACATCCTTCCATCATCTTCTATACGTCTCGCAGACGATTCGAGACGAATATTCAACGTTTCGAATACGAATCGAACATTGCGCACTAACTCTTCATATTCGTATTCAAAATTTCACTATTATGTATTTTGGAATATCAAAACTAACCAAGTATATCAATACAAACGCCTGGTAAAGACGGGTCACTGCTCTCGGTCTGCTGAACAAAGTATCGCAAATTATCAGAACTAAAACCATACGTACAAAAGTTTTTGAAGCATCGCAGAAACGACATGGGTAATGCAAGCTCTTGCTTTCGCTTTCGCGGTGCAAGCCTACCTGAGACCACGTGAATTTTGCTTGTAGTCTGTAATTCGGTGTGTCATGCAGTCTAGTCATGCAGAAGTTCTATATTTTACGCTACAACCAGTGATATTTTTCATGGAACGGGCCCTCTTACATGTGTCTACGGTGCACAAGTCCTTGAACAGTTCTTTATTTTCATTTTCAACAACTTGTCATCTTTCTTTGACAACCATTTATTTAGCGTTGTCGGAAAGATAGCCATACTGCCATCCATTCTTGGAAAGCTTGTTTGTAACCAGCCCCTCTAGATGTTGAGAGGCTGTTCCTGTACATAGCTTTCTTATTGACAATCAGTGATCCTGTTTAACATTGATCCTAACTGTCCGTGATAGTTGGCTGTCTATTTTTTCACTGGTCAGTACAAACGTGACACTTAATTATACCGAAATGAATATTGCTGCTATAAATATATGCGTCTCCGTTTCACTATTCGATATTCGATTCGATAGCTCAAGGTTAAGGAGGTTATTGCCATGATATGGCAAAAACATGTACGCGCCGCCGTTTCAAGCAAGAAATACGATCCCTCTTTATTATACAGATAGGTGCTCCTGCAGTCCCATATATCACTGCTCCACACTGGTCAAAAAAAATTATGTCATTGAGAATTCACGTGGAAATGTCATGTTCCCTTATTTTAGAGCCAGCTCTTAGTCGCCCATTCCTGCGTCGAGCGTCGGCGTTCCCAGCGTAGCCGAGCTAACAACCGCAGCGGATGAAAGAGCGAACGCGGAGCGCAGTGGCAGATGAAAAAAAAAACGGCGAGAGCGAAGACAGCGCGAGGAGAAAGCGGAGAAGGAGGGTATGGCGAAAGCGTGAAAAGAAAAGCGTAGTGCCGCGCAAGCATAGTGTCTGCAGCGACGACCGCTACGATATGGCGCCACAGTAGCGCGCCGTCGTCTTTTCACAGAGCAGCCATGATCTGTTCACCGTTGACTCCTTTATGTTTCTTCGGTCACAGCTTATCACCAGCTAACAGATGTTAAGCGTTATCCCTCGACGCACGTCGCGCCTGCATGTGTCAGAAGTTTCTCGAATGTTATCGGTAGTTCTATCCGTTGGCTGTTGTCACCAAAGCTTTTAGAGCGAAAGGTCTATTACGCCATGTTTCGCAAGGTCATTCGTCGCGTCGCAATGACCTCATGAATGACCGCCGGAGTGCAAGTGTGGCTGGTGTGACGTCACGCCACGTGATCCGCTGCGGAGAGGTGTCGCATCTGCGCTCGCTCGGAGCCTTGGCGCTATGGTACCACGTGACTAGGCGTGGGTTTAACGGCTGCTTCGCCGGCGCTTGGTCACTCTGTCTCGCAATGGATGGCGCGCCGGCTGGGCCGTCTGAGAGCGCGCTTCAGCGCAAGCGACAGGTTGAATCCAATCATTCAGTAGATACAGCTAGACGGCAGGCTGCGAAATCTCAAGCAAAGGCGAAGTTGGCTGCTGAAACACCGGAGCTATAGGTTGCCATATTAAAACTCATAACTATCTCCAAGTCTAGCAAGCGTTTCAGGAGCTGGCAACATCAGCGTATCATAATGGCGGCGCTCTTGCGGTGACCGATTTCAGTGCATGGGCCCTATGGGCAGCTTGTCCTCTAGAGTCAGTATATTCTCTCTATGGATGCGGTAGACGCTTCACGCGTCTGTCACGTTTACTTCCTCCGACTTCCGTCGTCAGGTGCCACCCCTCTCCCCCCCCCCCCCCCCGGCCGTAAAGCAGGCGCGAACGATAGCCGACGGGGAATAGTAGGAAAGGGCGATCGA
Organism: Dermacentor silvarum; assembly: GCF_013339745.2. Classification (NCBI taxonomy): domain Eukaryota; kingdom Metazoa; phylum Arthropoda; class Arachnida; order Ixodida; family Ixodidae; genus Dermacentor; species Dermacentor silvarum. The sequence continues at coordinate 142,478,090 of NC_051155.1, forward strand.
AAAGGAGGGGGGGGGGGGGGGTATAAGATAGCTATAAGCAAAATCGGAACGTCACTTCGCAAATATAAAGTAGGTGTACTGTAAAAATGTATCGAAGTCATCGAAAGATGTTGAAGATCTGGTGCGGTTAGGGCATTAAAAATAAATAATTGAATTCAATCATTGCAGCTCTATGCTATATTGTTTGTTGTCACATATAATGCGGCTACTTGAACATCCTGTGAACAGTGCGCGGGCGCGATCGAATTTTAATTTACATTTTATTTTTCTCTTGTTTGTTTGTTTGTTTGTTTGTTTGTTTGTTTGTTTGTTTGTTTGTTTGTTTGTTTGAGCCGGCTTGAGTTTTGTATGTACTGTGTGACTATGTGGAGAAGGAGTAGCTGGCATCACACGTGATAAACTATCCTACACAAACATATTGTAATATATGCAGCACGCCACGCGGAAAACGGTGAGACTAATGCAGTAGTCGTAACAAAAATAAGGTATTCAACGGAAACAAGCGTTTCATAAGTACAGGAGACTTCCCATGTGTGTGCCTTGGTCCACTAGAGAAGGCAGAAGAAATTACAAATTACTTCGCAGCTGAAAATTTGCACACGTATATAGCTCAATCCCTCTAGGAGACTATTTAATAATTAAGGATTGCTTTATTATACGATCGGAAATATTTAGTTATTGCGGTGATGAAACCGAGGTGCACTAAGCGGCGGTGGTGGAAGATCAGATGAGAACACGCGAGCTCGTGAACGGAAAAGTGTCCAAAAAGCTCAGTTCGTCACGTTAGCATAGCGGGAAATTGTGTCAGCCTCGCTCGTCTTTGATCAATGATTCTGCAAAGCCGCCTCGGTCTGTTAAGAGTTCCTATCATTTTATTGCGATAGCAATTATATGGACACTTCAACCGGATTTCTGCCGTCGGCGTCGCCGTCGCCGTCGTTGTCGCCGTCGTCGTCGCCGTGAGGTTCCGTATAGATAAAATCTTCGCCGCGCGCCGTATGCCCGAGCGGAAGCGTGCGGGGACGCGCGCTATCACGGAGAGCGAACGCACTCAATCTCCCACGCGCAAGCAAGGAAGCAATAAGCCAGCGCCGGAGGGAGCGGGGGGGGGGGGGGGGGGGGGGCGCACTTCTACTCTGCCAACAACCGCGCTCGTCGCTCGTGCGCACCGTCTCTTATCTCCACACGGCTCTGACCTTTATGCGCCGTGCATTCGCCGCTCAGTTTCCGTTGAAGCGATAGACCGCACGTACCTTCGCCCGCTGCGGCGTATGCTTGCTGCCAGCGTTTTGACAGTCGTTGTCTGCAGTCATTCAGTGTGATCTATTCGTGTTTGTTTGCGCGCGCTCACACCACGCTTGTTCATTCAGTTAGTACTAGTCGGGCGACATTTTCCAACGCACGCTACACATGCAATGCTGCCCGGATCGGCAGTTCAGCGCTACAGGTGTGTCCCTTCGCACGCGCTGCCCACGGGAAGCGCTTCTCATCAACACCACCGTTTCACACGCGTCTTCTCGTGGTCATCGAGTCTCTCTTCATGTCGGTCTACTTACGCCACAGCACACCTGCTTACTTAATCAGCTCATGTTTACTACAATTCATATTGCTACCAAAGCCGCTCACCTTACTTCGCATGACATTGCTGTGTTGCTATCGCATTCATTGCTTCGCCCTCAGGGCGAAACTGTGACATTTTTTACATCCTTTTTGTTTTGCTTCTATTTATTATGCATAATTATGGAGGGGGAGGTAGTAAGGAAACACTCAGCGTATACGCACCTTCTAACTTTTTGGGGCTTTTGTTTGATATACCCCCTCAGCTAACGGCGAACCATATCTGTGCAATCGCGTTGCTGTTTTTTTTTTTTTTTTTTCACAGAGTGGCCGTATTTCGTGGGGCATTGGATAGTTAGTACCACCTCAAACTTTCCAAGTTGCAATGTTTGAGGCCACTAAAATGACCATGGATGGCGCTAGCTAACACTCGACGGGCCAGTCCCGCATCTATAACATAAATATGAAGAAGTTGACGGTGGGCCAGCCGTCACCGTAATTCAATTGGCGAAGCGAAAAGAAGAAAAGAAGAAGAAGAAGGATTTATTCAGTTGAAATATATGTAGAGTAGCGCGATGTCCAGTTTGTGTGTTCAAATCCCACCGCCGGCGGCAAATTGTATTTTCTTTATTTTCCTCATTATTTATAAATTTCAAATAAAAACCCCCTGTGGCTTTTCCGGGCTTTATTATCTATTATCTTCATATAGTTGTCACTAATAAAAATGTCGAGCCCCTCGTCTTCCTTGGTTTCTCTCGTTATAACCAAGACACAATGGCGTTAGGTCACAAGATCGTTCTCGTTGACAAAAAGCACCTTCAAACGTGACCACATCCATTGTAACCTTAGAAAACGACTTGTGCGTTGCTGCAGTTCCTGAAGTCGAAGTACCTCGGCGACCGTCTCTAACGCTCGGGATGGCCACTTCCTCAGCGTTCTGTGTCATTTCTTTCTTCTTTTTCCACCTCTTAATCCCCTGCCTTCTGCGAAAGCTCTCCTTTTCTCTCTCTTTCTCACTGGCCACAAATTGCTGAGCGTGAGGCACCTTCCACCATATTAATATTCTGTGCATTTTCTTACCAGTCACATATCATCCAGTATACGCCCTGCACTAAGGGTTGTAAATGTCAGGGAGCACTCGTCATTCAGAAAACTGAACCATCCTCAACCTGCTTAAAAGGAGGTGAAGCAGCGGCTGTCAAAGTCAAGCGATAGCTTCCTGGTAAACAATCTGAGACATGCCTCAGGGTACTTATTCGGTAGCTCTATTGGTTAATGCTATGAGGTGTGCGCGGGTGCTGTGACGTATGTATGGACATAGATTGCACTCGGCATGTAGTCTTCAGCGTCATCGAGCAGACGAGTGACACGCTCACGCATTCATTTTGCCTGCACGCATGGTTACACAATAACATATGCTGTGTCCAGCGTATCGGAAAGCGTTGCCAGTGCTGCATAGTTCTTTTTTTAAAGACGATAGTCTTTCTTGGGCTACCTAAACGCGAAAAACTTTGTCTGTCTGTCACTCGATTCAACCTCCCGGCCAAAACCAACCAAGCTCTTAGGACGGGTGGCACGGGGTCATACACGTCAACATTATACAGCAAGGAAACCTGAGGTCTATTTGAGGCGAAATATATGTACATAACTGCGACCCGCAGGGTTCTTTTAATTAAGAATACACATTGGACTGTTTTTACGTTAGTAAACGAAAAATCTACGCGTTAGAAATGGTGTCAAAGAGACGCTACGCGTTAAAAACAAGCCGACTAAAGCCGCGGCTCGGTAGCCGGCTTTAATCCAGCATTAATAAAAGGTCCCAACAGATGGCGCGAGAGCAGGGCGACCGCGGGAAATCTGAATGGAATTCAGCAAGAACTTCCACTGCATCCATCATAGGAGGAGTCAAAGGGGAGGTGAGGAGCCCGAGGGGTGGGAGGAGGGAGAAAAGAGGGTGTTACGTATCAGGGGCGGCAGAAGACTATCGTCTTTCGACGTCATTTGCAGCGAAGCAAGCAGATATCCGGCCATTGTCTTTCTTTTTTTCTTTTTTCCCCCCTTTAAGCGTTTGTTTTTCTTAGCGCGGTGCTCACTTTCGGGTCGTTGGTGTCATCCGCCATGATGGACCGATCCCGGAGACAGCGCAGTCTACGGTTTCCGTGAGTGTATGTGCCGCTTGCTATGTGCCACTAGGTATGTCGTCCTGCCACTTGGTATGTGCCGTCGTCTTAACGCCACCTCACGCCATCGTCGTCATCCAAATTTCATCATTCAGTCGTCATCCAATCGACGTCATGTCGTCGTCATACCACCTTCGTCGTTCCACTGACATCATTCCTGACTCGTCATTACGTCGCAATCAAGCTGTCGTCATCCAATGGCAATTATGCCGGCGTTGTCGCGTCATCGTCGACACTGCATCGTCATCTTGCACTCGTTATCGTACCGTCGCTGCGGTGCCGTCGGGAGAATTTCAATCGTCGTCGTCATTCCAGCTTCCCCATCCGATTCTCGTCCTACCGTCGTCGTCACGCGGTCATCGTCGTCGTAGACTCGTATTCATCCCATTGTCCTGATGCCACCGTCGTTATACAATCTTCATCAGCTCATAATTGTCATCCCAATGGCATACTGGCAACGTTACAGCGCCTTCGGCCGCGCCAGCGTATGGCTGGAAAGCCGGCTAGCACTCGAGCATCGGAGAGGAGAGTAGCAGTGTAAACGAGATCGCTATAAAAGATCGTTACACTGAAATGTCACGGAAGAAGCGGGACCTTCAAACCGCTAATCGATTCGGCGAGCTCGAGATCGGGAGCGAGAACACCTAGCCTATAAACCACAGCCAACGCTGCTTAAACATGAACGGTACACACTCTTAACCGTCCTTTGAGTTATTTTTCTTTTCTTTTTTTCTTGGTTTCTTCGATCACCTTTTATTCGGGTCCCCTGTGAGTAATTCACCTACATAAAAGTAATCTTGCCCAGATACTACAGGCTGGCTGCCAATCACGAACTCTTGTTCACGTACTAGTCTATTATTGAGCCTTTGTCTTCTGCATATTAATCTTCAACCGTACTCTAACGCTTTGTTGGCTAAGGTCCTCAATAATTTGATGCAAATGGCCTCCAGCGTTACTGTACCGGAAAGTGTAAACTGCAAATCGGAGGTTGCTGAGATATTCCCGGCTGCACCTCACACCTAGTCATTGGCAGTCGAACTGCTTGAATGCCAAGCATGTATACTCGCGGACATCTTTCTGTGGCAATGAAGGCAAAGCTACGGAGGCAAAGCGCGCACAAGTCAGAGCGCTTCTGAAAAGAGTCCCGCGTTTTAATCCACGCTAGCTTAAGCTGGGGATGAGAAAACAAACAGCTTATTAGCAACAGTTAAATAAGACAGAACACACCACTGAGTGTAAAAGTTTACTCATTTTGCGGCTTTTCCCTTCCTTGTCTGTTCAAACGCGAAACATCGCACGTGGAAGCTGCGTCGATTCAGCATCTGTTCCGAGCAACCAAAAGCACTGTCAAACGCTGCCGGAATACTTGGCGCGGTAACACATGTGCAGCAGCCACGCACCCGTAGCTTTCCCTTCATTGCCACAGAAAGCTGTCCGCCAGTATAGAAGTGAAGAAAACTGGAGCGATTGTGTCGCCGTGACTGACGCTTTAATTGATTGATTCCCGTTTTTCCTTTGCAAATTAGGGTAGCTGTGGAATCTACAAATATTTGATCAGACATTCACGTACGCTTCCTCTACCCCTTGACTGCGTAATGCCTCGATGACAAACAGTATATTGAATTGAACGACTTTTCTTAATCTAGGAAATTTACATAGAGAGGTCGTTTATGCTCCGAAGACTTCTCGATCAATTACGTAATTGATGGCATGGATGTGATGCGATCCATTGTTGAATATATTTTTCGAAATCTAGCCCGTCTTGCCATCCCGGCTAAAGTCGCCATCCCGGTCCCGCGAAAGCAACGGCTCGGGGGAGGGGGGTATGCAATGCTTTATAGCTTTAGAGTAACGGTAGTAATGGGAGTAATTCTAATTTTGACAGCACGCCGCCACTCATAGCGGTGCGGCAAACAACATTTAAATCAGTTGCTAGGCTGCTTATTTTATACACAAAAGTCTAGGGCGTCACTCCCCACGTCGCAAGCTGCCGTCGCCGCGCAGCTTGCGCAACACTAATCTTTACCGGGAAAAGTATGCGGGGAGCGATACGTGCTTCGCATTGTTATCAGGAGCGCCTTATCATCGATTATGTGGTTCGGATGCTTGTTTTGGGCTTGTTCTTTATTGAAACGTATGCTGTTTTGTATGTTGTGTGCGTGATTCTAAAGAATACATGCATTGTTCGCTTCACATTGCTGAGTGCTTGTAGCCTTTGCCTTACGGAGCTATGAGCCATTGCTCTGCCCTGCCCTACCACCGGGATCGGCCCACCATTGTTTTCTACCGACGTTACGCCACAGACGTACACAGCTTCGCTGTAAAAACGCCGGTGTACCGTGCATTGGTGCGCGTTAGATAATCCCAGGTTGTCAAAATTAACCCGGAGTCCCCCCTCCACGGCGTGCCTGATAATCATGTATTGTTTTTAGCAAGTAAGATCATAGAATTATGATTGAAATAACCGATGACATAGCCCGCGTACTGGTTTCATGCTGCTTCCATTCTGTCCTGCACTCTCCATTTTTCATATGTCACAATTTCTAATGTCACTCATTTTCTTCCTGGTAATCAGCTTTCTAGGGACTGTATATCTAGTCCACTTACCACTACGTTGCCATTACGACGACTATGGCGCCCTCGATCAGTCGAACATGGTTGAAATCCGATTCCATTCAGCGCACCAGCGCGCGCTTTCGCACGCCTTGCGAGGCGTGCCCGCTCGCAGACACGCTGGCGACACCTATGAGAGCTGAGCGCAACTGGTGGCTGGGAGAACTGCCGGCCGTCGGCCGGAGATGTCGCCAACGCCGAAAATGCGCGCGGAAGAGGCGCGGAGAGGAGCAAGTAGAGGGTGGGCGGGAATCGAAAGGGAAGAGCGCTATCGATCCCGACGTGCCCACGCCCGCGAACCCCGCAAGCCTTCTTCAGTTCCCGCCCCGCTAAACGCCAGAAGCCCCATATCGAGCGAGTGCATCTTTCAATGGGTCCGCTAGCGCCGAGAAGGGCGGGTATAAGCGGACAACGATGTGCGCGTCCCCGCCAAGCGGACTTCTCCTTTCATAGCGCCCCCCCCCCCCCCCCCCTGCCTTTCTCCCATTTTGTTCGAGCGCGTGCTCGCGTCACGTCACGGGATATACTGAAAGGGTGTTCGCCTACGCCGACCGGCGATGTCCGGTTGCGACGCTCTCTCGAAATGATATCGGGAGCCCGACGGCGCGTGGCCAACGTTCGTGGGTCGGTGGGTGGTTCGTGCAAGCGTTCAGCTATGCCTCAAATCACTCGCGGTAAAACGTTGGCGATCAACAGCCTTTGAAAAGTGGACTGAGGAAGGCACGCTGAGAGTGTTTCTATATAGCAGATTCGGAGATAATGTTGACATGGACGAAAATATAGTAGCCACAGATTGTCTGATCTTTTCGTATTCACGTCAGCACATGTTCCCCCAAACAAAGCTGGTTCCGAAGAAAGAAAAATATATAATGAAAGGCGATGCACACTCGTGATAGTATGTACCGTAGTGATGTTACAAGGGCGTTCCCGATATGACGTCACACATTTGCGCTGTCGTGTGTGGTCCATTTGTGAAAGCGCTGGATGAAACTGAAAGCGTGGACTCTTCGCATGAGCGATAACGACTCGTGGGGAATGTGATACCTTTATCAACATCGGTCGCAATTATAGCGTTCCGTCAAAATGCGCTCGAAAATGCACCGCACTGTATACACGCGCAGACTAGTTGTTTAGGGGAAGGCTCACTAGCTCCAAGTGATAAAAATAAGCAATTCGAGACAAAATTTTGAGCTAACAAAATTTTAATATTTACTTCCCCGCAGGGAGCTTCGGGTACCCGGTTCGCACCGCTCTGTATTTTGTTGTTGTGTCAAGGATGTGACTAATTGTTTACACATTTTTTTAATGGTAGAGCGAAAGGCCATACGTGCTCGAATGAATGCGTATGGGAGGAGAGGAATGGCTACGTGTCTAGTGTATATAAGCACACTTTCTTTTTTTTCTTTGTGTATCAAGTTGAGCGCTTGCTAATTGCGCTGCTTACGTCAATAATTGCAACTTATAATTGGCTGAACCAGTTCACGCAGAGTAAGCCAACGTTTTCTTTGTCAACAATCACTAAATAAGCTATAGAAAGTTCAGCAGATCCCACGTCTATGCGGGAATCGGTATTAAGCGAAGCTTTATTTGATAGTTTGCACAAATGTTGAAGGCAAATGCTATGCACGCTCTGGTCGCATTTAGTTCAAATCTTTCTTTCTTTTCTTTTCCACACGTTGCTGCTTCTGTTGGCGACTTCTTCACTTAAGTGTAGCTCAGCGCACCTCGTATCAATGCACGCCCCGTGGTCCCACTTAGTTCACTTGACTTCTTGACCTCTATGTCACTGACTTCTATCTTGCCGACTTCTTCACTTGTTTGTGCTCAACGCTTTTCGCTCGATGCACGCTCATCTTGCTCCCTACACTTCTCCAATTTAGGGTCTTTCCGTTGCCGACCTCTTCCCTTCTCCGTGCCCGACTTCTGCAATTTTTTAGGGTAGCCGGCTTGCTCACTTCTTGTCTAGGGTGCTGCTTGTACATTCGGAGGAATTGGCCAAGAATACGCACATAGCCAGAGGCCCAAGTTGTTAATTCGGCAAGACAGCGGCAGCGGGCACACGGAAAGTGGAAGGAAGACTCAAAGAAAGGATCGCTTTAAATGTGCTGCACGATGGCGGCGGCATGACTGGTCGTCGTTCTGGTCGTCGTTCACGGCAAACGCCATCTCCTCAATTTTGCTGGAAACAATAGTGAGCCCGTCAAGCACACGAAACATGATTACGAGGTCACCACCCGTTAAATACTATTACAGGTGATATCAAGCCACAAATGCTTGCTATACTGACAGCTGAACAAAGTTAGATACGTGGGCGCTTGCCAACAACGGCATCTCGTGTAAACTTGTGTATCGATTAAAAGTGGTCAGGTTCCCAAAGTAATAGCAGCCACGGGTATCCCGGCAACGACACATAGGATTTTCAAGTATGCTGTAGGTCCCAAAGCAGCATGTGCCTAAATTAATGTTAAATATTGATGTCGAAGTGTCCATAGCGGCAGGTGACGTGTTATCACTTAGGCTGCAATGCACCACCCGCCGTTTTTTTTTTTTTTTTTTTTTAATAAAGCCACGTTTACCCAAATAATTTCCCCCTACGCTTCCTCTGGCTCACCCACCGCAGTATAGCCCACTGGCTATGCCGTTGCGCTGCTGAGCTCCAAATCACGGGTTTGTTCCCGGCCGTGGCAGCAACATTTCGATGTGTGTGTGTGTGTGTGTGTGTGGGAGGGGGGGGGGGGGGGATGCAATGAACGCGCGTGTACTTAGATTAAGGCGCACGTTAAAGAACTCCAGCTTGTCAAATTTAATCCGTCGTCCCCCACTACGGCGTGCTTCATAATCAGATCGTGATTATGGCACGGAACACCATAGAATTCAGTTTACTTTATTTCTCTGGCTTCTCCATCTGTTTTCTTCACAGGACCACTAACAAAAAAAAAAAAAAAATTAACCCCTCGGCTGACCTCGTTCTTCTCACCCATGCAAACGTATTTCTTTTCGAGCAGTACATCCAGGCTTGTCATACACTGGGATAAATGCGTTTAATTACGAGGAACTGCCATACGAAGTGATAGACGATATGCGAAATTCTGTAAGCAGGCTGTCCCACACGTCGAACTTGCCCTTACGAAGATGGCTGCGTTCCCGCTAGAATAGCATAGTTAAAGGTGAGACGCGCTTCTTGAAAGCTTCGACGGTGTGGGGACGCAAGATGGCAGGAATGATACCGACCAGCACGACAACAACCGATTTACGATTCTAGCCCGAAGTGCGCCATCTTGGTAAGGTCAGACAAGGTGTGTGGGGAAGCGACCTTGCTGAATTTCGCATATCCCCTACTGACTATTTGAAATGCATACGTTGTGATTTACTTATATCAAATAAAAACACGTGATTAGCACTGAATCAACGTAGCGATACACCGTACTGCCGCCGCAGAGAACGCATTACGCGTGAGAGGTCTGTCCAGCCGCATCCATCTCTCGCGCCTTCCCACTCAACACGCTGCATCCTTCAGCGGCGCCCCCGCGCGTGGCGTTTGTGTGAATATGCATTCAGACAAGTTTGAGTAAATATATTGAGTGCGGCTTCGATTCTGCCCAAGCAGCGGAGAAATTTTAAATGATGTTTTATTTTTCTTTCCTTTCTTTTCTTTTTCTGCCATTATAGAGTGGCGCATACTAAGTGGTCCCTAGTACACCCATGGCGGCGTGAAAGAGGTTCGCCGAAAAGCGGAACAAAGGTACACATGTCACATATTCATTGAACCAAGTTGGTCCGACGGCTGGTTTCGAACCATGTTTGCTCAGCACAGCAGCCCGGTGCACTAACCATTAGACTGTGGACTACCCAGTGAACCAGGTTAGCGGGAAAACGGTTAGAGACATAGATAGATAGGTAGATTTCTTTGATTATGATGGTGACGATGACGATGATGACCTATTGGTACCCCCTTTGAAACGGAGGGGTGACAAATAGTCACGTAGCCTGCTTGAGTTACTCTGGTATGCTATACATGGGTGCTCTACACAGATTTGGGTGCTCGCTAAAGAGCGCCCTTGTGGTGAAAATTAGTTATCGTATATTGGGCACTCTGCGTGTCATGCACTGACAGCATGCGCAAATTTATTTCAGTTAGAGTGTTTAGGAAACAAGCGTTTCGTTCAACTTCTTAGTTCGTAACTCAGCTGACGATGAATTACATGAGACGTCCGCACTAATTCGAGGGAAAGGTTTCACGAAGAGCCTTTCCGTAGCGATAAGAATCGGAATTAGAAAGTGCTTTGATTTTGCGTTAATATATTTCGGCATTACACCTGTTTACCGAGCTATAGCCTTAACTTACGTAAAGAACGATATCTTCTGAGATAGAATTAATTTGTAATGACTTACAAGTTCCCTAAGATAAAATATAGCCTTAGCAACGGCGTGTATATTGAATCTCACGTTGAATCCAATCGTTAATTAATGGTACTGCTGTCGTTATTGAATCTTTATAATTTCTAAGGCAAAAGAATATATGATATCGTAAACCGCGATGTCATAGAAAATCGTTGTAGTGAATACCTGCGGCTGAAACGATCCTTTTTTACAGTCCAAACGTGCCCTCTAGAAGCAATAAACGAGCTGAAATCTCAGCTGCGCCACACCTAGTTAAAGGTGATTTTTTGGCGTATCATCATGTCACCCACCACAGCAATTTACTACTCACGATTCACGCCATTGCCGTTTACGTGAAGCGCAGGCCTAAACGATACATCTAAAAAAAGAAAAAAAATCTAACCAACGGTGTAACGTATCCATCTCTCATGACATGACTCGCCCAGGACTGTGACATGCGTTGATGGGACAGTTAAGAGTTTTCTGAGGTTGTAAAACAATTTTAATGGCTGCATAAGGTATCTTCCGTGACTTCTGTTATATTAAAATCAACAGTATAGCAAACATTTTGCCACTGCTCGCTGCGACTTCGAAAACTTACTGTATTGGCGAAAACAGGAAACAGACGCCGACCAAGGTGAAACTTTTTTTTTTCTAACTCACGTTTCGGTCCCCACACGGGAGTCTTGTTCACAATGAAGAGCACAATGAATGAAGGCTCTAAATTGTGAACAAGGCTCCCGTGTGGGGGGCCGAAACGTCAGTTAGAAGGAAAAAGAAATGTCACCTTGGTCGGCGTCTGTTTCCTGTTTTCGCCATGATTCTTCCCGACCAGACGAGATTTCGTCAGACCCTCGATTTCATAAATTTACTGCATTGATTAGTAGGAGTCAAGATGACGCTGCAGCCGACCTATTGTACGTGATACCAAGCTTCCTCACAATATAACAAACTTAAATACCCATAGAATATATATATTCACAAAACACTACGCCTAACGTCTCCAAAGGTTTTGTTATCTGTGCTCCAGCGTGACAATGACACATCTCGTTCAAGCATTTATAAATAAGCAACTGGAGAAAGAAACTTTGTTAGCTTAAGCAGACCTTTGCTTTAACCATGGAACAGCAAACATCATCGTAAACATCATCGGTTCTTAACGAGAGTACCTCATCCGTAGAGGTGATAAATTTGACCGACGTTATACTGAAGGCGCCAATCTCTTTTTTAGAATATATACCAACGAAGAAAAATTCATACACCATGCACGACCAACAGTGAAAAAAAAAAAAAGGCAATGACACTGCGTGCTACAGCGGTTGGTTTCCGTAACCACGCGTATTCGTATCTTGCCGCTGTTCGCGTTCGGGCGTCTCTTGCCGAGAACCAGTTCAGAAATTATTTTCGATAATCTTAGTGAACACATCTCTAAGGAACGAGAAATACACAAATCAAGTCTGCTGCCAATGTCATTTAATCATTACTGGTGATTGAAAATTAACAACTGAAACGCATAATAAAGCTGAAAGGCATTTCAGTGCACAAGCCTGCACAAGCCTGCACAAGCCTGCACAAGCCACACTTCAATAGGCGAGGCCATGTCTCAGAGGAACTGGCAGGAGCTCTTTGCCAACAGCCCCATCGTAGTAGGCTCGATGAAACTTCGTTAAGTAAAGAAAGCGCGATGCGCTTTAGCTAATGGTAGGTGCAGTAGGTGCAGATGCAGTAGGTGCAGTGGCAGATCCAATGGCAGGTCAACGAGCCACTGCCTGGGCGTTTGACGGTCGTGGGTTCCAGTGATGTTATGCGTGGGCTGCAGTGCACGGCCTGTAATTTCAACACGGCAGCGCGGATCAGCTCTGACAAAACAAAAAACGGTCATATGGCCTGATCTGAACTGAACAGCGAGACTTGCATTATATCCATGAGTGAAGCGATGAAAGCGATGCACGTTTTAGTTCCCTCCATAAGAGGCCAAGCGTACCACACGCGACCTTGACTTGCAGCAAAATTTAAATTGGAGAAAAACACTGTGGGTCGTATATGTGCAAATGCAATCCGTGGACACGAATATTCTTGAGCGCTTTCAACATACCTTTGTAGCGCCCACCAACGTCGCAGCGCGGAGCGCTTCGTTCGGCGCTCTCAGCCGGTGCCTTAGCGCCGGCTATCAAAGAAAGAGAAAATAAAAGAAGCGCAGCGCGTGCTCGAAGCGCAAGCTCGGCACGCGCAATATCGTTCCAAAAGCCAGCCACGCTGGTCGTCGCAGCCCCGTCGCTCGGCTCGCCGCCTTCGCCCTTCTGATCGGGAACGACGGCACGGCTCGTACAGCCGCCGTCACGTCTCTCCCACACCTTCAATACCGAGACGCTATTTGTCTCGCGGTGCCGGTAGAATTTCATGTGCGGGTGTATGCATACTGAGAAATCCGAAACGTAGCCGTTTAACGCGTATATAACACCCCTTGTAACGACATGATAAATTGCCCCTCCCAGTCGAGACGATGGAACATGTACCTTTAGGGTCACGTTAAACTAAACCAGGACCATTTTTAGCGTATAAACCACAGCGCCACTAGGAAACTGTGTCCTCTTCAAAACTCATCCGGGCTAACGTCACAGATGTTCTTGGTGCTTTACCTCTGCCTGCCTCAGCGTGCCACAGCCCACGCGAAAACCCGCAAGTGCCCGCGCAAGACATATTATCATTAAAATATCGAAGGAACCGATTCAGCGAAGTTAGTGGCGTGCCTAGGGAGCCCCTTGTAGCATCCGGCTACACTAGGCGTTTAAGTACCCTGCTGCGCACCAGAATACGTGCGCGCTTTAATGTGGGAAACGACGAGAAAAATACAAACTGTGGAAATACGGCACGCCGTCATGAATCAGTGGCGCATGGGTGCCGCCTGACGCGTCGGTCCATCGCAGTAGAGAAATCGGCGCGCTTCGAGGTCATTATGGTGATGTCATTCGAGACAACAAAGGACTTCGCCGTATCCCTAATAACTTCACTATATCACTATAGGCCATAATTTCGCGAGTTTATTCGCACCGGATTCCAAAGACAATTAACTGGCTCTCACGCAAAAGATCACAAACCCATAATTTATGGCTTGTGGTAATTAGATGCAATTTACTGTGCTTGTAAGGTGCTGCAATATCTTTGACGCGCACACCCTCTCAGAGTTACTCCAGGCGAGACGCCGTAAAGGTGGACTGATCGCCTCGTCAGACTCTCTCGTATGCCCTACGTGCCTCGAAATGTTAATTTTTTTTTAACAGTAACCACTTTTAGATCAAGTACAGGCCGTCCAGAAGGCCCACGACACGGCGGCAAGGTTAAATCTTACTGTCCCGACGTGGGAGCCGCCTGCGTCATCCTAAAGGTTGATCTTCAGGACCTGAATAAAGTTTATCATACCATAGTAACCGCGGATAGTGGCAACAATACCAGTGGAGAATTGCCCTTAAGTCTGTACCATCAGATTTAGTGGAGCACCCTAGAAAAGCCATTGTGTCTCTCGCGCCCTTCCTCACGTAGTGCATCTGCAGGTTTCCGTCCAGAGAAAGGGATGTCCGTCACTACAAGTGCAGCAGCTGAACAACCTCTCTGCTTCATCAGTTTCGTCTGCTCAGCTGCGTGCCCCACCTGACACCACTTTCCCCTACCCTGTCAGCGGAGGAAGACGAGTCTAGAAGGAAAGTCAAGGTTGAGAAAGATAAAGACGACCGAATAAAACAGGACGAGCGTTAAAGACTGACAGTGCCCAATAAAATTATTTCATTTCATAGCGAGCGTGGACAAAAGACGACAGAAGAACACAGGGTGAGCGCTTACTATCGACTCAAAACGTTTCATTACAAGCTGTCAGAAGAACGCAGGAAGAGATCGTAATATCAACTGACAGGATTACATTAGAAACTGTAAAGCCCTTTCCGTTCATAGTGAGCGCTCGTAGTGTGTTCTTCTGGCGCATTTGTCCCTTCACCGATTTCCTAACCATGACTTCACACCAACTCGCCCAGTTCGCCATTTTCTAGAACAGAAGCAAGTGTTCAAAAGCAAGTTCACTGCTTTTTCAAACAGAATAACTGTGATGTACGAATCAAGAGCTGGTGCATCTAGCCACGATCGTCTAGCACTTCGTAACCACGAGGTTGAAACACATAATATTCTCGATAAAGCATGTCGAAAGGAGTAGTCTCTACAATGAACATACCTTAAGGTGTTATTTCTTAGCTATACCCGTTCGCTCAGTACAGCCGTATTAAATGTGAAAGCAAGAAATTGTAAAACACGTACTGGGTGGACAACGGTTTTCCCAAGGAGGTTTAAAAAAATTCTAGGGTGGAGCTGCCGTCTCAAAAGTGAAGCCGGACCGCCGCCATCTTACCACAGGCAAGCAATAACGTTTGGAAATAGCGGGGAATATACGAAGCACTTTCTTCCCACTCCGTGCTGTTTTTAGGCGGATAATTTAGCCGTGCAGATATCGTTGGACGTCTTCCTTTCTGCCACTTGTTTCCGAAGAAAGCCTTAAGTAATTTTCAAATTTTATGGCGCATCATGATATTAACACACAGCCAAAGGTAATATTTTAAGCGAAAGGTTCAAGCTTTAATTTCAAATTAGCCTTGCATTTGCAATAACTGACCAAAAGGACGTGAGCTGCTAGCAGATTTCAGCTGTCACGGCCCTCTTTCAGAGTATAAGTATAGGCAAACTGTAGCTTCACCTGTGCTGGTAAGAAACTGCGGGGGCTGCCACTCCAGCAATTTTTTTTAACCTCCTTGGGTTTTCCTTTAGTGCAGCTATTGTTTCTACGCATTCACGCTCATCGTAAACAGCTTCTGCTGTATGCATAGCTCTCCAGAATGTGCGAATTGAAACTGCAGTCAAATAGCCACAATATTTTGCACCATTTGGAGCCTCGCTACAGAACACCACAAAATCGACAATGTGTATGCATCAGAACGCAAAATACGTCGTCTGTTCTTCAGGACGCATGTACAAATAAACGAGAACGGAGATCGATAGCCCGATATATTCCCTGGTCAGTGTGAATTGCCGTAATTTGATGAGCTGTGACGATGAGTTGTAACTCTGCGCTTTTATAACCACCGCCAAGATTATTCTACCGTAAAATTAACAATTGCTTTTGTGCTGGCGTTGACGTATTCTGGTGTGAACACCGAGAGAGCCCATGTAAGTATTTCAAACTTGAGTTATTTCCGCTGTCAATCTTTCGTCGTATATCGCACCGTGATTTTCTTCTAAAATAATTAACAAACATGTATACAATTTTGCCTCGTAATTAAATAATACTGACCCCGCATGAAGATTTGTAGTGCGCTTCGTCAACGTAATACTATACGCGCTTATATAGGATCAACAACTGTGATCTAGGCAATCATTTTGCGAGCGCATGCTCTAGACTTCGGTTTATCTTGTAAACAGTTATACGAAAAGCCATGCGTAAGCTAAACGTATGTACATTTTTCTTCACGCTTTCTACGGCCAACCAAAAGCGTAGTTTTGTTTATCGCACAGAAGCAATATGTTCCGCCGACACTTGACGCTGAAATAAAAGTGCAAAATTATCTCTATGAATACGAGATGGCACATGCGTAAGCGTTTTCTAAGAATAACGATTAAAAAGAAAACACTCGCCCCATCTCCAAGAGCCAGTTATCTGCGAACAGAGAAAGACAGAGAGAGCGAGAGAGATTGGTGAAGAGGAGAAAAGCAAAGCGAAAGAGAGAGCGAAATCACAATCGCCGAGACCTCTTCGGCTGCTGTCGTCCTATCTGGGTGTTCTCTCCCGGCCGCAGCCTACAGAAGCGTAGAGGCTGCGATAACGCAACTTGCGTACGTACAGCGTCTATCGGGTCGCTAACATCTCCCGCTGCAGGCTGCTGGTGGTGACACCCTCCGCGTTCCCATACTGGCCCGCCAGCCTTCAATCGAAGACGCCAACGTAACGTCATTAGCTACGAAGGTGCATCCTGCGCTTGGGTTCATCAGAGAGCGCTCGTTCATCAAGCATCGCGCATCGAGTCGCAACTGCGCTCCTGCAGCATGCGTCCGCTCCCGTTTCTGAGCACGGGCTGCCTCCTTTTCCTAGCCCTGGCAGCGCCGTCGACGGGGCGCTACGCGCCGAACTGGCACTCCCTGGACACGAGACCGACTCCCGCGTGGTACGACGAGGCCAAGATCGGCATCTTCCTGCACTGGGGCGTCTTCTCCGTGCCCAGCTTCGGCAGCGAGTGGTTCTGGTGGCACTGGCAGGGAGCCAAGGTGCCGGCCTTCCGAGAGTTCATGGAGCGCAACTACCGGCCGGGTTTCACCTACCAGGACTTCGCGCCGCAGTTCAAGGCCGAGTTCTTCGACCCGGACCGCTGGGCGGAGATCTTCAAGAAGGCGGGCGCCCGCTACGTGGTGCTGACCAGCAAGCACCACGAGGGCTTCACTCTGTGGCCCTCCGCGGTGTCGTGGAACTGGAACGCGGGAGACGTGGGACCTCGACGCGACCTGGTGGGTGACCTCGCGCGAGCCGTGAGGAAGAAGGGCGGCGTCCGGTTCGGTCTCTACCACTCGCTCTACGAGTGGTTCAACCCGCTCTACCTGGCCGACAAAGAGGCTGGTTTCGAGAGGAACGACTTCGTCGCCCGCAAGACCATGCCCGAGCTGGTCGAAATAGTGACCACGTAAGTGCGTGAACGCAGACGGGTTGCACATTTTTTGGCGTTCGCAGTTTTTCATTTGTCCGCCTCTAAATTTCTAAACGTTCCAGCCTTTCTTAGGCATTTTGTCCATGTCCAGCGTTAAAATGAATTTCTTGTTCATCAGTCAGAGCTGAATAGTTTTGCCAGCAACTGACAGCACCAGCCGGTATGAGAGTGACGGTAAAGCGAACATTTTTGTTGGAAGAAGCACTTCAGTACTTGCCACTGGTGCGTGTTTATGACAAGCTTTCTTATGTTTATGCATAATAATGAATGTCGTACTTGCATTTCATTCATAGATACTTCAGACTATTTTTTTCCTGCACTTTTGTGGGCTTTCATGAAAAGAAGCATTAAAGTGTATTGTTACGGCAGCATACCACGCATCTCAAGCTATTTCAAGGCTGAGGAAACGCTGTATTGGAGAAATGTACCGATCTACGGTTTAGAGCAAACTATTTAGTTTAAGGAAATAAAAACACCTTGTCTGTTCAAATATCTTTAGGTATTGGTTGACGCATAATCATCGCTGGTCAGCAAGAAACATCCACCGTTGCAGCGAGTGCTTTAGTACTGACGTTGTAGAAACCTGGACTCTATAGATTGGCGCATTGCGTGCGCTCCTTAACTGCTTTCAAATGTGTGCAAGTGCTAAGACACGATATAGACCTGAGTATGGCTTCACCCAATCAGCAAGCCATGTTTGCTCGATGCAAAAACCTAAAAGGAAAACAAGCACAAATTCTAAGAATAAATAGAAAACCGAGCATCGCCAGTACTAATGATAACAACAGACAGATAAAAAAGTTTGCCGAAGTGCTGTATGTTCGCCAGCCAGACAATGTCTCGCCAAATGAAAGTAAAGGCCAGTCCGTTGTGGTTATTGTTTTGTTCGGAAAATAGTACAAGTGAGAAGACATGGCCTTTTCCCTTTTGTCTGCGTCGGCACTATCTACCGCTTATTCTATGGATATACGAACTTATCATGTCATTATATTTAACTTAATAAAAAAAAACACTGAAACACAAGTCCAGTCTTTCTTGTTTTTTTATGTTTTTCTTTTCTTGTTTATGTGACAGCACTTTACTTTAAGGCTCGACAATGAGTGGAATTTCAGCTTTAATATGGTTCTATGTGATTTCTTTTTCATACTTGTGGCATTTATTATTTGCGTACCTCTGTGCGAAAAGGAGTAGCCGGTGCCTATTAAAGGCGCCAACATCTCTTATTTAGCACACGCTTCGCTGTATTTGGTGCGAGTCTTTTCAAACACTTCACTGTATTCCGAGCTCAGTATTTGTACTATCCGCTACATCCGACGCATGCAGCTGCATGCTGCGCTGGCTCTACCAACACAATGGTCATATGCCGCTTCGGTACTCGACGCAGGCTACCTCACTGACTGCGTTAAAATTACAAACAAAAAAGTTATATTCTCGGGTATTACGGTGTTCGACACCGACCACGTCACCACAGGTCACCGCACTTAAAACGTTGGCAAACTTTTCTTTAAAATTCCGCGGGAGGACTTGTTGGGCTAAGCGGTGTACACGTACACGCTGTAGGGCGAAGGCACAATCACTGTAGATATTCACGAAGGCACAATCACTTTGCTGTAAAAGTTCAACATAAATAAAAAAACTCAAGCAAATCTCACTTTTAATATTGTTATAAAAATGTCTCTTCCGTATATTTAATATTGGCAGTTTCCTCGAGCTTCGTACGGCAAATCTTCACACACCGGTTTGCAGAGTGTAAAAGCAATGAGGCGGCAAAATGAGCTAATTGTTTTGCAGTAGGAGTGGCTAGAATAGTTCGCAGCGTCCCTTCAGACAGAACAGAATTGGTGTTTATCGTCCTTGTTGTCGTATACAAGTGGTTCGCAGGCTTTGATCTTCGCGGACATCAATTCTATTCTGATGGTGCCTACAAGCGAAAATATCCATATTGCGCCTACAAAAGCACATGATTCCGGGAATGTGGCTTAGCACATACTGAGCACACGGCTATAATTCTTATTCCTCGTTGAAGTGGGCTGCCCCCTGAAGATGAAGAACACTACAGGTAGAAATTATATTTGAAGGTTTGAAGAATAGTAGGAGACCTGTGTGTGTCGGTGTGTCGCGGATGTCTACGAACCAGCTCCGTAATCCTGTTCCACCTGCCACAGCTTCTTATGTACTTATATTTCTTCTCTTTGATATATTAACTATCTGAAGCGCGGACTAGGTTAGTTGCAATTCGCTCTTAAAAGATGGCTATTTGACATCCTCCAATTTTAGGTTGCTTCATGAATACAGAGTTGCAAGCAATCCATGTTCACTCTCCTTCGTCATCTACCCCTTTCTTCACTATCTGGGTTCACTTGCACTTAACCTCCCTGCTTTCTTTTTTTTTTATACGTGCGAGATCTACGCGCAGTTTCACAAGTTCCCAGCATTTTGACTCAGTCCTGTACATTCTTTAATGCATACATTACTTCACTGCTCTACTTTATTCTTTGAGATTTGTCGTCTTGCTCTTTCTTTCCTCTTTCCTCCCCTCCTTCCTATCTTCCATTTCTATGTTTCTGTCTCCTCCTTTCTGAAGAGTAGGCAGGCGTTGTCCCCCTTCCGGTGGCAGTTGCCAGCCTGCTTTCAAACAAAATAATAATAATTACTTCTCTGTTATTGAAGGCTGCCGTTGTGCATAAACCGATAAGTGGGAAACAGTAGACGTTATATTGCTAAGCGCAGGCAGACAAGAGAACTAAAGCATTATAGATCATCACAACAATTGAAGTCCTCAAGCGGCGAAGGGCGTCATGAAAACGTGATACTCCGCATTCGCGCACGCGTCTTCCACATTTATTGGTTCGAGCGGCCTTTGACGGGAAACACGTGATAGACGATCTACCGTTCACCGGATGTTTACAGTCATGCTTTTACGGACTTCGCAGATACCGTCCCGAGATCATCTGGTCCGACGGTGACTGGGAGGCCTCGGACACCTACTGGAACAGCACCCAGTTCCTCGCCTGGCTCTACAACGACAGTCCCGTCAGGGACACGGTGCTGGTCAACGACCGGTGGGGCAAAGGAACGCCGTGCAAGCACGGCGACTTCTACAACTGCAAGGACCATTACAACCCGGGAACGCTCGTCGAGCACAAGTGGGAGAATGCCATGACCGTGGACAAGGACTCGTGGGGCTACCGCAGGAACGCCCGCCTGGCCGACTACCACACCATCGAGGAACTCCTCGCCGAACTGTCCTCCACAGTGAGCTGCAACGGCAACTTCCTCCTCAACGTGGGACCCACCAGCGACGGCGTCATCCTTCCGGCGTTCGAAGAGCGCCTCACGCAGATGGGCACGTGGCTCGAAGTGAACGGCGAGGCCATCTACGGGTCTCGGCCTTGGAGAAGCCAGAACGACACCGTCACGCCAGGGGTGTGGTACACGTCCAAGAACGACACCGTCTACGCGATCGTGCTCAAGTGGCCTAAGAACAACAAGCTCGCCCTGGGATCTCTGTCGCTGCGCAAGGGAGCCTCGGTCACCATGCTTGGTCTAGACGGCTACGATCTCACTCCCTACAGTGCGCTCACGCCCGAGAACTGGATAAACGTGGGCCTGACGGTGATCACGTTCCCTCCGCTCACGCCAGATCTCTTGCCTACGCCTTGGGCCTGGGTGCTCAAGATCCAAGGCGCGTTGTAGAGGAGGCAATGTCGGCCGGTAAACTGTTTCGACGATTAATTTGAGTGCGTTATCATACTTATATATTGATAATAACCATTGCGAACTCATTATCACGTATGATGCCGGTTCAGTGAGCTCTCACAAAATCTGCGTGGTGGCGCGGGCATTGACGTGGCTGTCAGATATACTTTGGAATTTCATCGTGTTATTATCCCGAACTCGCGCTTTAGCTCCGGCCTGCGGACTGTGGTAGAAAAAAATGAAAGGAATTGTTTAATTTTGAATAAGCAGACGTTAAAACCGCTGTTTTTCTAGCGTGTCCTTATGTCTAATACAGTATCAAAAGGTGTACAGAATGTGTCTTCATTTTGTCACATCAACGAAGTAACAGGGAAATAGCCATTAATTTATTACGGTAGTCCTTTATCCACATTGCTTCAAGCACTATGATGACAATAGAAAAAGGAAATTTGCACTAACCATAGCTTTCCGTCTTGTTATGACAAAAATAAAAGAGAACAATAGACTTGTGAAAACGGCTGGAACATTCGCAAAACTTTGTAATTGTGCTGCAAGATAAATCGTTCTTGGGGGGAGTTGGTGTTTACTGTAAGACGTAATTTTTGTAGCACAAAAAAAATCTGAAAAAGAAGATATAGTGCAAGGAAAGAGCAGACAGACTGACAGGAGCTTTCTGTCTTCCTGTCTGCTCTTTCCCTTCACTAATTTTCTCTTTTCTGAATTTTTGCGCAACAAAACTCATGACTTGGTAATTGGTTTAAACATGCAGACTATGGCGGAAGATAGCGCCACGGCAAACTCAGTAGTTATCGGGAACATAACCTTAAAAAGTACTGACAGGAAAACCCACACCAGTAAGAATAAACATTTGAAGTTATCATTCTGAAGATGCTTATCAAAGAGAGAGAGAGAGAAGGTGGCGCTAGTGCCTGCGGGTGCTGCAATGGGTTCAGCCAGCATGGGAATTATGGGTAGTATGCATGGATTGGCCTAAACTTCGTCTTTCTGGCTTCAAACGGCTTCGCGACTTTTGTAAACTCGTCATTTTCAACGGAGTTCTTGGTAATGAATGATCAAATAAACACCATTAAAATTGTCCGACGGCGGGATTTGAACAAAGGTACTCTACCACACCAGCTCGATATTGATACCATTACGGCACAGACGCATGCAACGACAAGCGACATAAAAACGCCCTTATGAATTTATCGCGGGCAAGTCAGTACCTGGAGACGCTTGGCGCGTTTCGATTTGGCCAACTCTAGTAGCTGAGCCGTTGCAGTTAGTAGCGATTGTGGGTATTCGCAGCGTCTTCTGTACTTCGAAAAGTATACGCTGCTCGGAAATTTGCGACAATGAAGGGATATAAAGCGTGACAAACAAAGCCACAAGAACGTCGGAATCGATAAGCACGAAGATCCGAAAAATCCATCGTACTTCCCGTCATTCCCATGGGGGCTGAACGATTGCAGTGCCAGGGTTCCCTCTAGTAATTATTGCAGGAAACTCTATGGGACCAGTATTTTAAACGAGAATTTCACCGAAAGATGGAGGCTTGAAGTCATCAGCAGTAGCCGAATCGCCGTTAGCCTGTTCGACAGCAGTTGATCATTCCAAATGAGCAGCATGGTATTCAAGATTAAAGAACGCGTCTACCCAAACCGATATGTTGCATTATGTTCCAGACGCACTTTGCAAGAATGTTTCAACCAGCGCATAAGAATAAGATAAGACGCATTAACTCTTTTCGCCGTCCATTTGAATGTCCGGTATTGCAAGACATGAATTGCCATGTGATGCGCATTTGTTAAGCAATTTTCTTTTATATATGTACGGGGAACCTCGCTTATGTTCCCCATGCGGTGCAACCCGGCAACAATAACCAATACCTCAAGCTCAGAAACCCACATCTACAAACTTCAGTTGTCAGCTGTGGTGTCAATGCGCACCTGTGGATGAAGTCGTATCGTCAGTGTTCTCTCCCCTTTCTTTCCCTCTTTTCATCCTTTGACCCTCTTTCCTCAGTGTAGGGTAGCAAACCGGACGCGCGTCCGAATGACCTCCCAGCTTTCTTGCTTTTTTTCTTCCCAGTATCTTGTTTATGACTGACGAACGCCGACATCCGGCGTTTGCTAGATGAGGCAAAACCACTGATCTCTGCTATAGGGTACAGATCAGTGGGCAAAATTGAATGACTCGGGTATAGGTCGCAGAATAGCAGATCTCTGGCAAAAGGTAACGCCTGGTCTCTTTTTCGTTTTTCGCCACTAATAGCACGAACATCACGCAACGATTATTGCTTGACCCAACCTTCCCTGTGCATGGGCTGCAATGGTTTCTCATATTTTCCAAAATTGGCGGGGTGACGCACGATGAGGGACTAGAAGAGCTCACAGTCGAATTTTGTTTTATCGGCAGCTCGGACATTCATTCGCCTAGCATTCGATTTCTAACATCATTAATGCCAAATGTAACTAGATAAATTTCAGAGCGATCAATCCCCGACCTAACCAACTAGCCGACACAGCGCTACGTGTGGTTGTTGTGTGTGTCTCTTCCGCATCCTCGTATTTCGCGCTGTTCCCTAGTTCAAGATGTTCAACCAACTCGCCCATACGTTCACTTTATCCCTTTCGAAAGTAATTCTAAAACAAAAATGCCACGTGGGTTAAAATGAAAGAAGTCAATGCACTTTTGATAAGTGCGCTACTATACACAGCTATAATCTTCGTTATGCAACTTTAACAGCGTGCCGCAAGAAAGTTCACTAATCGGATCACGCAAGATGTTTCGGCACTCGTTCCACCCGCGAAATAGGCCGTTCCTTCTTATTTCTTATTACGTGTGATATGCAAATATAAAATGTCGAGGGCGGGAGCTGAGACACGTCAGCTTACTATATAAGCTTTTGAAGTTTTATATTTCTACTTCGGAAAAAAGGGCACGCGACTTGTAGGTGACTCTGCCCTTTACACAGGTCAGTGGGCGTCGCGCTTGTGGCGACACTGCACGCGATTAATATTGCAGCAACCTCTATACACGCTACGCCATGAGCTTGTCACAAGTTGCTATATATAGACGGCGGAATACCCCCCCCCCCCCCCCTTACATGGTTTTATCATTACTTGAGTCTGCCTCACACGGTCTGCCTTCACACGGCAGACCATTGGCAGAACACGTTGCGCGAAATACTTTGTCTTTATTTTATTTCGCCTGAGCCCCGCAGAGGTACATAATTCCACCTGACGTTGCAGTGCTACAGTGGACGCCAAGAAATTTGAGAATGCAGCACATCCTTCCTAATCAGTCCATCTATATAGCAGTAGTTCTCGTAAATTTAGCTGACAGCGATTCCTTGACCCACTAACGAGTCA
This sequence comes from Dermacentor silvarum, assembly GCF_013339745.2. Classification (NCBI taxonomy): domain Eukaryota; kingdom Metazoa; phylum Arthropoda; class Arachnida; order Ixodida; family Ixodidae; genus Dermacentor; species Dermacentor silvarum. The sequence continues at coordinate 142,502,624 of NC_051155.1, forward strand.
CTCATGGATATCTTCTTGCGGGCATATTTTCTTTCGACTGGAATACTCGGAATGCGAAACGAAACAATGCATTGCGTTGAGGTCACGACATCGTTCATTTTAATCTCCAGAGGTTAGCTACGCTTTACGCTTTCTGTATTGGCCACCTGCAATGTACAATCGATGGAAAAGGTGAAGGTTCGGGGCCAAAAAGAGAGCACTGACGTCAGACTTTATCAAACACGGTCGTAAATTCTTTTTTCTTCCTTTGGATTTGGCGCTAAATCGATGCGGAGCGCACCGATCCACCCACGTCGAGTATGCGTTGTTGTAAACGGAAGCGCAGGTGTTTCGCCCACCCTTTCGATAGAAAATACTCCTTAATGATACGTTTGTAGAGTGTACCCACTGTACTTCAAGGACTTTCACAAGGAGGCCTGAAATAGGCGTGCGACGGATTTGAGAAATACGGCTGCCAAATGTTCGGCCGCGTTCCCCGATACACTCCGCGGTTGAGAATTGCAGTCGTTTTGCTGTTGTGATCACATTGTAAACACCAAGAGTGCAATCTCAGTCAACTGTGTTTAATGAGCTCATCGAAGTTCATCAGCGAGGTAGCATTTATCTGTCAGGGAGCCACACGAAAGCAGCGTTTTATTGCCGTGCGCCTATTCACCGTCAGTCACCGTTGCGACCGCCCATGGACCAGAAATACAAGTCTCAGATTGATTGATTCATTGCTTGATTGATTTATTGATTTAGTAAGAGTGAGTAAATGGGCATTATGTGGGAGGGAAGGAGGGAGGGGGAAAGGGAGGGAGTTGAGCATCCGATAGATAGAAGTTTTAATGAAGATAAAGAATGAGAGGTAGGTCAGAAGAGCGTGTCTCTGGCCTGCTACTCCTCACAGGGGTAAAGTAACGAGGAGAGACAGCGAAATTGAGATATAGATGGCGGGTGACGGCGTATTAGCGCAATAAACTGTCATACACGTTGTGCAATACGCGGTATTATTGCCACTGCGCGAGTACTAAACACGCGCACTAAACACGCTTACTCCCCACAGAACGTCCTCGCAGAAGCAAATTTTGAACATTCGCATTCACAACGCACTTGTTCAAAAGAGTCACGCAGTGATTTTAAAACGCGTCTAAAAGTCCGAAAGCAGTACAGTGGAAATGGGAGGATGCAGTGTAGAGAGCTCGGCAGACGACGGTGCTTTCATTCTACTCCCATGGGAACGCGGCCCCCGCTAGTGGCTGGGAATCGTACCTCTGATTTATTGGTCAGCATTAGAACCCATAGCCGCTGAGCCCCCACGGAGGGTCCCAAGTATCGGCGGCTGACCTGTATCGAAGCTCAAGCTCAAAAGCAAAGTTTTCTAATAAATTAATAAATAAATCACAGTATATCCACGGGGTGAATGATGATGAGTGGGCGAAGCTCCGGGGGGAATCATCGGATCTCCCGCTTAAGGGAACGCTAGCACAAACGCGTTAGAAACGTGCAGTACTCTCTAGTAAGGGGGAGCGGCCACAGCGTCTTACGCAGCCATTTACACATGCCGGAACGTGCACCGCGTTTGCCGACGCCATCACATGACTGCTGAGAGAGTATACCCCCCGTATTCATAAACGCTCCTCGACTTGAACTTGACTTGCCACCGCTTTGGGCAGTGCGTTCGAAACGCGTTGAAGGTAAGGCGGAGAGGCCACAGCGTCTTACACCAGCTTCTTACACGGGCCGTAACGCGCTAGCACAAACGCGTTAGAAACGCGCTAGAAACGCGGCCTTTCGTTAATGTTGGGTATTTATTGCCATCGTGGTGCGTGTGTCCATGTCCGCCTCGTGGCGTAGTGGGCTAACGCCGCGCGCTCGGAAGCGAGGGGTCCCTGGTTCGATTCCGCGCTACGGACACAACTTCGGAATTTTTTTTTCTCATTTTTCTCACACTGGTTACACACTACTACTACGACGACGGGGACGGAACGGGTGCCGCTATAAGGAGCTTCGCCCCTAAAAGTGCAAGCTCACACAGGAGAGCACAGCTCCTGGGCCCTATGCCATGGAGGCTTCACATTAAGTGTGGCCCGAGAAACGTCAAGCTCCTGTCAGCTATTGCAGGTTTTCCTTTGCAACAACAATCAGGGATCATACAGTCTAGTTGTAAGCAGCAGTTCGTGTAAGTTTCACTTAGGACCATAAAAGTGAAAAGTGCAACGGAGCCAAGTCGTGGCATGCGCAGTGAAAGCCTGCTTATTCTCTGTGGTCAGTGCATGAGCGTGCAGACACACATACTGTGCCGTCAGCCCCCTTCTATGTTCCACTTACATAAACTACATTAATAGAAGCGAGAATTATTTCCGAGCAAAATGGGCAAACGATATTTCCCAGATCGTGGTTTAATAGCTGTTAGCAAATAAGGGCCCCTTAGCTTAGGGTGCCCCAACCCGCGACTAGCGTCCAAAGGCAATGCAATGGTATCGTTGGTGCGTTGCTCATTACTGAAGATCGAACTCACGCCAAAACTCCAATGTGCAGTTGGGATATGAACGCGACAACCCCCTAAGCTGACACACAGCATTTCTGCTTCGCAATTTCTGTCGCAATTTCTGCTGAATTTTCTGTGCCATCAAAGCTCTGAGAGTGGTGACCGCCTGCGCATGTGTTTCGGAGGCTGGAGCTGGCAGTACTGCAGCGGAAGATGACGACACTGCGTGCTTTTCAAAGACGTTGTGCTTAGATGACGCCGTCATGTGTGAGAATTCTGATTCTGTTGGGGTAAATGAGTGCAGAGCTGGAGGAATTGCTAAAGTTTGCAGTTGTTCTTTTTCTCTTCCGTCAACTATCTTTATGCTTCTTACATGAATTTCAAGCTCTTTGTTCTTTGTACATGACGCTCAAACTTTGCACGATAAACAAAACCAGAGGAAATAGCAACTTTGTTTGCGTGGTCACGGCGGGAACAGAATCTCCGTGTTTTCCATGGCTCATACGTTATGCAGCCTTTGGCTGTTCCAGGTATTCTGATTATGCAATGTGTTCTAGAATCAACACCCCCCTCCCATCCTCCCGCTGTCACACACACAGTTTTCTTTCTTCCTTTTTCTGCTCATAATGACGAAATGTACTCAAAGTCAAAGTAAACGAAGCAATATTAGAAAGCCCGAGGAGTTAATTGATCTCCTTATACATAAACTTAATGTTTACTGGCCAATACTCGTTTCAAACGTAAATTGTGACAATTTTCAGTGTGCACTAAACCCATTTGTGACCCTCACACCTTTATTCTATTGGCCCAAAGTGACTCGTGGCGCAGTCAGGGGCGCCGCTTTTAGTCTCGTTGGTAAAAATATCTGCAGTTTCACCAAGCTGCATCTTTCTTTTATTTATTTTTCTTTTTTTCTAAATTTAATACATTTAGCCCTAGTATCCGCTCGAACGTCGAAATCAGAATGAGATTCATCATCAAGCCACTACCAAAGAACATGCTGGCAGGTCATCACAACGGCAGACGAAAAGCAAGAGCTCAAGCCCTGCACAAAACTCATGGGTCCAACTCCGAAGCACCATACGTCGACGCTGCTCAATATTCCTTACCAAATAACACCTACGCAATCAGCGTAATTACCCTTCCCAAGATCAACAACAACAACGACAACAACCAATCTGCGCCCCGAGCAACACCAATAAGGACGGTCGGTTCTCTCCGTGCCCTCAACCCGGCAGAGGCAGAAGTGGCGGCGATTGCCGTGGATGCAGCGGCCGGATTTACCCCCATAATCAGCGACTCAAAGACCGCCATAACCAACTTTGCCCGTGGAATCGTGACCCCAGCCACGCTACGAATACTGCACCCCCTACTCTCTCATAAAGAACAAGACAGTGAAGAAGAACCCGCGCCAATAGAATTGATATGGGTCCCGGCTCAAGCAGGGAACCCGGGGAACGAAGCGGCCCATAAATGTGCTCGAGGATTCGTCAGCCGACTGGTGGATCCCGTCTCTGACCTGGGGAACCTGGTCAGCGAGCCACTGACCACCTACCACGATATTGCACAACACTACCACCTCGCAAGACGGACAAAACCCCCACCTCATCCCAAGCTCACCAAGGGACAAGAAGTCACCTGGCGCCGACTCCAAACGCACTCCTATCCCAACCCACACACACACGTTTACCCTGACTTGACCAGCCCACACTGCTCATTATGTGGGTCCACAGCCTCTTTGTATCATATTCTCCGGGCCTGCAGGGAAGTTCCCCCACCCTCCCCCACCAAATCTCCTGGCCGCTCCCTCACCTGAAGCGTGGGAAGCGATACTCCGGGAGCCTGGAGGTTCAGCTTCGAGCCATCAAAAGAGCCCAGGAGGTGGCTGTAAGGCATCGCCTGGTAGCCACCCCTCACTAAGCCAAATTAACAAAATAATGCTGTTTCCTCCTCCTCCGAAATCGGTCATTCTAAATTAAATACTGGACATACGTTGAAAAATTTGACCTCTTATATTGCATTAGAGTATATTTTCAGCACATGTGCTCCTATGTACCCATCTCTTCACCCTATATAAAGAAGTGGTGTTACGGTTTCGGAGGGCGGTTATTTGACAAAAATGAGCCAATAGGTTGCCACAAGCGACCCCGCCTGCTTGGAAGCGTTCGTCGCAATCCTTGGTCGCACTAAGCAAAGACTCATTCCCTCCTATACAGCGATGTTGCGTCTGAAACCAGGTGGCTTTGTTTTCACGCCACAACACTGAGTGGGCAAGCTCACCTGTAGTTCTTCCGTTGAAAGCGGATAAGCGCCTCCGACGTTTTCATGACACCCACACACTCGCTACCTCTCCGACGGCGCGCACATTGTTATCGCTCTACTTTCTTGGTTGGCGTCAACTCCCGTGGCAACATTATGCCTATCTTGCAATGTCTTTCTCTCTCTTCTCCCTCTGCTCATTTTTAATTAGCTCGACAACGGGACCAGACATACGTCCGGTCGTGTTTTCTTCCTGTCTCCCATTAGTGGCTCGTGCTTCCTTACCGCATCCTCGTAAAGGAACGTGCAATTTCCGAAATAATCTTGCCATTTCTGCACCATTCATTAGGCTAGCGACATGCTTTGTTAATCGGCTTTGTGCCCCGGCCGGAGATTAATGTTCGTGCGTGGAGGCAGGACGGTGGCTGTGCCATTAATTATCCCCGTTCGATAAGCGTCCGCTGACGATGCTTTCTTTTTCAGAAGCGAAACCGCTGTCTGCATGGATGAAGAGCAGAAAAGAAGGCACTATGTATCTTGATTGAGATCTTGCCGGTTCAATTCATGCCGGTCGCAATGTGTTCATTACCTAGGTGTATACGCGAGAAGAAAGTAAAAACTGAAAATGTGGCTTCGAGCAAATAAAGCTGCTTTTGCAAACAAATGAGCTCCTGGAACCTACATATTGCTATAGATAAGAGTCTAAACGTGGTAGCAAAGGGAAAAAATGCACATTTTCACATTTTTACGGGCAAGCGGCGCACTTCAGGAATAGGCAAAAGCCACGTAGACTTGCATGTTTTCGGCACTTTTCGTGAGTTTGATGTAGCACCGCTGCCATTAAAATATGCAGGAGTAATAAAAGCCTGCAGATCCCCCGCCCTGTGGGAATCGATGTTACGCGAAGCAGTGTGCGGGGAGCCTACCTAATTAACGAAACAACCATGAGAGCACCAAGACGTAGGCGGGTGTTTCACAACCTACATGACACACATGTCATGATATTCTTGTCGAGACCTATCATTTATGTTTGTCATACACTCTTGTCATACTATGCCAATTTTGGTACCTACCAAGTTAACAAAACGACCATGACAGCACCAAGGTGTAGGCGGCTGTGTCATGTAGGTCATGAAACAGCCGCCTACGTCTTGGTTGTCTCATGATGTGTGTCATGTAGGTTATGAAACAGCCGCTTACGTCTTGGTGCTCTAATGGTCATTTCGTTAACTTCGTATGTACCCCAATTGCCGCAGTATGGCAAGAGTGTATGACGAACATAAATGACACGTCATAAGACGAATGTCATGAAATGCGTATCATGCAGGTCATGAAGCAGCTCATGGTCGTTTCTCTTGGTATGTACCGAAATTGGCACAGTGATATTCATGTCATGACCTATCATTTATGTTCGTCATACACTCTTGTCATATTGTGCTAATTTTGGTACATACCAAGTTAACGTAACTACCATAAGAGCACCGAAGACGTAGGCGGCTAGATGGATAGATAGATGCAATCAAAGTGGTAAATGTTCGCGAAGAAATACTTCGCGTTTAAAAAGGCGCTTCTGGTGCATTATGTATGACTATGACGGTGACCGTATATACGTATACGTATGGTAATCGTAGCACAGTTTTCTTGTATTTATATGTATCCTAGACTGCTGGCCTTTACGTCGACTTTGATGCAATGCTCGCTTTAGGAGGCGAAAAAACGCTGTAGAGAAGAAGCTGTAGAGAAGAAGCAGTACGCTGTAGAGAAGAAGCAATGTGTCAATAAGGCATGACTTTCTGCTGGATCCGCGAGTATGAGAAGACGATGGTATAACGTCCTATCGCGTAATTATGCAGCGCTTTCTGTCCCCTTTCGTTTTTATTCGAGTAAATTAAACACGTGTGCTGCATTCCAGTCTTTTATTCCTTCGCTTTCTACATTCCTGGTGCTATAAACGTACAGAATCCCGGCCAGTCTCGCACTCTGGTAACCCGAGTTTCTCCTCCAGGAACGCTGGCACGCCAGGGGAAATCTTTTACTTAGGTGCCAGCATTGGTAAGTACTGCGGCTTTACCTTGTTTTCGGTATTTTGCCTTACGTAGTGAGTGAGTGAGTGAGTGAGTGAGTGAGTGAGTGGAGTGAGTGATGAGTGAGTGAGGTAGGAGTGAGTGAGTAGTGAGTGAGTGAGTGAGTGAGTGAGTGAGTGAGTGAGTGAGTGAGTGAGTGAGTGAGTGAGTGAGTGAGTGAGGGAGTGAGAGTGAGTGATTGAGTGAGTGGTGAGTGAGTGAGTGGAGTGAGTGAGTGAGTGAGTGAGTGAGTGAGTGAGTGAGTGAGTGAGGAGTGAGTGATGAGTGAGTGAGTGTGAGTGAGTGAGTGAGTGAGTGAGTGAGTGATGAGTGAGTGAGTGAGTGAGTGAGTGAGTGATGAGTGAGTGAGTGAGTGGTGAGTGAGTGAGTGAGTATGAGTGAGTGAGTGAGTGAGTGAGTGAGTGAGATGAGTGAGTGAAGTGAGTGAGTGAGTGTGAGTGAGTGGTGAGTGAGTGAGTGAGTGAGTGAGTGAGTGAGTGAGTGAGTGAGTGAGTGAGTGAGTGAGTGAGTGAGTGAGTGAGTGAGTGAGTGAGTGAGTGATGAGTGAGTGAGTGAGGGTGAGTGGAGTGAGTGGGTGTGAGTGGGAGTGGTGAGTGAGTGAGTGAGTGAGTGAGTGAGTGAGTGAGTGAGTGAGTGAGTGAGTGAGTGAGTGAGTGAGTGAGTGTCCTAGAGATGCCTCACAGAGTCACAGATCAAACCTGGCTTACCGAGTTAGAGAGCGAGATGTCTAGTGATGCAAATGTGGCTGCTTCTCTCAGTGAAGCTGCATTCAGCAAACATATCCACAGCAAAGTAAAAAACAAAACAACAATGCAAATTATTCAGCTCTTGAGCGTCGCAACCTCGATTAATGCAATCGTAGCTGAATTTCTCCGCGCTGCCTTTTTGTCCTGCATTGCTCTACTTAACCGACGTCTGTCAGCTTGGGGAGGAGGGGGGGGAGTGGGGAGGCGCAGCTTCTAGGACGGCTCTGAATACTCCTCTCCCATCCCTCTCCCCTTCCTATTCCACATAATAGGTCTTCAAGCCATCCTTCAATAACTACATTTTATCATTATCATCATCGTTACCGCTGTTGACGCTGCCATTGTTGACGTCTGAGCCCCTTCCTCCACTGGCATTGAATGTTTATTCTATTGGTAACGTTCCACTCGAGGTCGTTGTTTATTATCTGAGGAGTGGCAAGAGACAGAGAGAGAGAGAAAAAATACATTTATTCTTAATGAGGTAGGATGACTTCCTCGTACGGTCAATGGGGCCCTGAACTAAGGGCCCCATTGGCTCGCGCCACCCCGCGTGCCCGATGGATCAGCCATCACTGCTCTTGCGGGTCTAAGCTGGCCAGCGCAGTCTCCCAGGAGGAAGGTGAAGGTGAAGGAATAGGAGAGTAGCCCGGAGAGTGTGAGCATTCCCAGGTGCAATCACATACTGTGGGCTTTGTTGCACAGTAGGGGCTGTATGAGGGATATTGTGTGGGGTGGAAGAGGTGAAGGTAAAAGAGACGGGGGAATAAATTGGTCTGTAGCTGTCGCTACGCGACGGCATCTTTTCGGTTACGAGACTAGTGTGGTGAGGGGAAGTGTGTCCTGCTATCTCTGTAATGTTGTAGAATTTCAGTGTAGTTCAGTGGTTCTGTCGGTGCATCATCTGGGTTGGACAGCTCTTCCAATGGCGCCCGCGGTTAGCGAGCTCCCGGGCTACCGCATTAGCACATTCATATGGAGAGAGGCGTGCCCAAGTTTGTACTCTGAAGAGAGGGCTATTCCAAATAGAAAACAACAAGAATAAAATGGAAAAAAAGAAAATAAACAAAAGGAAAGAAAATGAGAAACCCTGCCAAAGCAAATCTATAGCCTACGCAGAAGGGCCGAAATAACGAAAAAAAAAGTTGTCGCAGTTTCACCCGAAAGGCGAAGCATCAATTGCGATAGCAACTTAGTAGAGAGCTTTACGGAGTAAGGATAGTAGTTTTATCCGCTGTACAAACTTGGACATGCAGCAGCACCGGCAACACACAGCACTGTTGTCGACGCCGTCGGCGTTTTGCCCGCGTTCGCACAAAATGCGTGCGGCGTTGGTGACTGTTGCCGGAGCCTCTGATATAAATAGGCACTTGGTGCCGCAGCTAAACGTCGCCTCCCTTCCCTCCCCCTCCCCCACGGCCTCTCGCGCGTCGGAAGAAGGCGCGTTTGCTCTACATATATGGTGATTGTAAAGGAGGAAAGAGACGCCTACTTCTGCAGCCCTTAAGGAAGCACGGTGCAGAACGCGCGTTTGTTCTCCGCGTGCGTTCACTCCCCGTGAAAGAGCGCGTCCCTCGCGCCCTTTCACTCGCACATACAGCGTTCGGCGGCGCGCGGCGACGATTTCATCTCCATTGACGTCATACGGAACCTCACGGTGACGGCGACGGCAACGGCGACGGCGACGCCGACGGCAGAAATCTGCTTTTGAGTGTCCATATAATTGCTATCGCAATAAAAAGAAATTATCGCACATGTAGAAATTGAAGACGTTAACACGCAGCCAGTGCTGAATGAATGCAACCTACAAAAGTGGTCGCAGTTTCACCTGAAAGGCGAAGCACCAATTGCGATAGCAAATTTGTAGAGAGCTATACGGAGTAAATGATAGTAGCTTTATCAGCTGTATAAACTTGGACATGCAGCAGCACCGGCAACACGCAGAACTAATGTCGACGCCGTCGGCGTTTTGCCCGCGTTCGCACAAAATGCGTGCGGCGTTGCTGACTGGTGCCGTAGCCTCTGATATAAATAGGCACTTGGTGCCGCAGCTAGAAGTCACCTCCCTTCCCTCCCCCTCCCCCCCCCCCACCCCACCGCCTTTAGCGCGTCGGAAGAAGGCGCGTTTGCTCTAGATATATGGTGATTGTAAAGGAGGAAAGAGACGCCTACTTCTGCAGCCCTTAAGGAAGCACGGCGCAGAACGCGCGTTTGTTTTCCGCCGTGGGTTCACTCCCCGTGTCGCGTCCCTCGCGCCCTTTCACTCGCACATGCAGCGTTCGGCGGCACGCGGCGACGATTTCATCTCCACTGACGTCATACGGAACCTCACGGTGACGGCGACGCCGACGGCAGAAATCTGCTTTTGAGTGTCCATATAATTGCTATCGCAATAAAATTATCGGCACTCGTTGGCTCAGGATGGTAAAACATCTCATGAAAAACAAAAACGTCAACGAATGAGGTTGGTGCAGAAAGAGAGAGAGACTATCAGAAATTTGTGCTACTAAAGTTTTAAAAAACTCAGGAGGTTCCCCCCTACTCCGTCTTTCTCCAAAATAGAAAGAAAGAAAGAAAGAAAGAAAGAAAGAAAGAAAGAAAGAAAGAAAGAAAGAAAGAAAGAAAGAAAGAAAGAAAGAAAGAAAGAAAGAAAGAAAGAAAGGAAACAGATACAGATTAAACCACTTTCCTTAACCAAGTGCAATTCAAGTCACGGTCCACAAGAAAATGCTGCGGAATTTTGGCGGCTGGTCTCTGTTCACCTGAAGCACGGTTAAGCTGCTTGATGCTTTTGTCGATTCGCAGCTGTATACCTCTCACTGACATGGCCCCCCACGGTCCCGCCGACATCGTTTCCCTGATGACCGCCATTGTCGAGTATGCATCCGGTGTCTTCGCGCCTCCCGCTGGTTCTGTTTGCGCGGTCGGACACCAGCCTGCCCACCTATACCCGCCGTGTTACGCCTGCCCTCACGTTTCTGCGCACATCTTGCGATGCGAAGAGCTCACGCTTTCGTCGGTGCAGCTGCTTTGACGTCCGTGGAATGCGGTCGCCTTGGTATCCTGTCTTCTTGCAGTGCGAAGGCCATATGGCTATTCCCTTCAGTCCCAAATTATGCAGGAAGAGGAGGAGGAGCAAGGAAGGAGAACGGATATAGCCTCCTGCAAGTGCACCTAGCCTTGCTAAACCTGCCGGCGATTGCTCCGCCTGAGCACCACTTATTAAGGGCGGTAGGTTCTAAAGCCCGTCACAATACACCTGGTAACGCAAAGCACCTGGAATTATGGCAAACTGCCGATGAGTGTGTTTTATGAGCAAATTTTATTTCAAGTGCGCTGCAGACTCCAATGAAAGCAAGTCAAAGCAACAGCATGAGTCGAACCCACAACCTCGACTGGGCGCATTTGATTTTCTATCAGTTGAGCTGCGATGAGATCTCCACGGTGGGCTAGAAGTTTGACAACTGCCATAATAAGTGGCCAGAAATGTTCCTCTATAGAAAAGCGTGATGACCTTTTATTAGAACGTTTTACGTGTTATGGCGCACTTGAATCACCTATTGGGCGCAGGAGACAAAGGAACCCCTCCTTTTACGTCAGCAAGAGCCATGGCTCGTTTTTCTTCCTCAGCTGTAACACCCCTGTCTATGACGGAAGGCAGGGCCAGTATTTTGTAGCGATGCCTTTCCGGTGCTAATGCCTTTTCGCGCTTATCACGCTTTGTCAGTGGTCAGAGCGACGGCCCGCTCGCGTTATCAACGGGATCAGCCGGCCGTGAGCTGTTGATGATAAGACAAGTATAGAATAAGTCATAAGGCATCGCTACAAAATACCGACCCAGAGCACAAACGAGGCCATATGTAGTTGGGAAGATAGTAATGTAACTTGCTGCATGTCAGGAATACGTGCGATAGCAAATGTCTGTATTTATTTATTTATTTATTTATTTATTTATTTATTTATTTATTTATTTATTTATTTATTTATTTATTTGTAATCTACTCCTAGCCTGAGTACCAGATTTTACGCAAGAGTGTGTGATACAGAACACTAACCGCAAACAAACAAACAAGAAATGTGAGAAAAAAAAACGCACATCACACGCAAAATCTAAGCATGGAATAGAGATCAGTCATAGTATATATGAAAGTAAAAGGAAGAACCAAGAAAGATCAAAACGACATGAAACATGTTAAACAACACACAATAAAATACTGAAAGAAACTTTTCAAACGCTTTGTTACAAGGTCGATTACGGTCGATTATGGTCGATTACGGCCTATATAAAGTTCGACAAACACATCTCCCGCCATGGCGCGTAGCAGTAGGCCAGTCCGAGAGCAGGCTACGATGGATGATCAATGCTGAATTCCAATGGCAGACCTGGAGCGCTCCTGGGTCGAATGTGTCTGCTCTGTCGGAGCGATTCTGTTCCAAGGGCAGATCGGGAGCGCGGATCGCTTATTCCAATGGCAAATCGAGCGGATCTCGATCTGATATCACCCCGCACAGCAGCGCAGATCACTTCGACGAAATCGGCGGATTCCACCGGAAGTCGTAGAATTCCTGCGGCAGCCGCTGACTGGGTTGTCTGTGTAGCAGAGGGCGTAAAAAAGACAGAGCAGATAGCACGCGCCACTTGGAAAGGTTAAGAGAGACATAGCCTTTAGTAAAAGCGGATACGTTCTCAGAGTTTATGTACCGAAATAAATGAATTTCCGCACGCGAACATGCCGCAGAAGTGCAGCAGAAACCGTGGACGTTCGCAACAACAGGAAATTGTCACTTCGGCGTGAGGAATGCCGGTACTTCGGCATGTGGTTGACTGTGCCTCACTAGCTGAGCGTGATTGCTCCAAACGCGGATTCGGAGCGGGTTCTCTCCGTTTGACGACGGCGCTCTGTGGCAGAGATTATGGCACGGAGAAAGAAGTACTTCATCTTGCTCCGTGGCTTGCGGATTGCTGTGGATCTGCCATTGGAATTCAGCACAAGTGAACCATGAACTGACGCCTCGGAATCTGCACAAGCGTCTGGTATACGTTCCTTCATCATCCCTCATTCCCGCTTCTTGTAACAACCTCCGGCCTTCCCTCCGTCCCGTCTGGGTAGAGTAGCTAGCCACAGAGTGCTAGTTCAGCCCAACGTATCTTCTTTCCTTCAAATAAATTATCTCGCTCCTTCTTTCTCTCTTCTCTCTCTCTCTTGTTCGTCGGTTATGCAGTGATTGAGAGAGGAATGGGAACTCCAGCGAGCACAATAACGTCCGCTTCTCCCAGGACAAGTCATTTAGGACAGGAGACCTTTACAAAGGTCGAAAGGTGAGTCAACTCCAACTTCGTCGGCTCTTGACTCTTGAGTCAGTGACCACATAGTCCTCCCGTTTGATCAAACCGCACGCGTATGAAACCGCTTCCACCCCCGCAATTAATCCGCGATCCGAGGCAGCGAACAAAGACCGTATACGGAATATATGAAACGGGGCGGGCTATTCGAACGCCGCAAAAGCGTCTGCGATGCGGAATGATCATAAAAGCGCCGTCGCCGAAACAAAAGTGCGACCGTCTCGCCGGTCTCCATCGATCGGCGCTGTGTACACTGTCTGGCGGCGGAAGCCAGAGACCCCGCCGGTGAACCTGCGCGAGAGAGCGCGGCCGCTATTACTGTGCTCTACACGGAACAGACCGCTCGCACGGCGAGAGAGCTGCGAAATAATTCACGTGCACCAGCATAGTGCCGCTTCCTCTTCTATATAAGCAAGTTACTTATTTGCTTACTTAAAAGTTACGTTGCAAGACCCCTTCGTTGCTGCATTAGGCCGTAGTTGCCGCTGTTGCATTACGTAAGAGGGAATCTCGGAAGAGGGGGGAGGCGGGGGTGGAGGGGGCAGGGGATAATAACGAGTTACACTAATGATGAAAGAAAAAGTAGCGTAACAAAGCAACGTATAAAAAGCGATATTTGAAAACACGGAAAGTCATTAAAAGTAACATCAGCAGGAAAGAGCACCACGAGGAAAACGCTTACATACAGATAGCAATGAGACGCAGCCACAAAATTAAACAATCAACATAGTAACGCGCTTCAGTATTTGGGTGCACGCTAAAAAAACAAAAAAAAAACAAGTGGTCAAAATTAATCTAGAGCCCACCAATACGGCGTCTTTCGTAATCCTCTGTGCACTTTACAGACGTTACCCCCCCCCCCCCCCCACACACACACACAGACTGCACACACAATTTTGCCACAATTCAGTGAACAATGAGAATGTGAGATCATGACAGAATACAAAGTACCGTGACGCACAACTCATAAAAACAATAAATAATGATAGCAGTGGAGGTTAACTGGGTGGTATCCTTGTTGAGTAACCAGTGGAACTTTTCTCCGTCAGTTTCCGTAACTATAAGATTTAGGGAATGTTATTCCACAGGCGAATGGCACGTGGAAGCGCTCTCTTGGTTTCAGCCGGTTATAACGTATTAATGGCACACAAACTTGAGTGTTTCCTACGGGCGTAAGCGTGCCTTCTTATATTGCTAGCAAATTACTCTTTTTCTTTCTTTCTTTTTTTTTCTACGGGCGTGTTCGATACGACGAAAGCTCGGCAGCAACAAACACGACGATGTTTACGGATTGACGCAGGCTACACCAAGTCGCGTGCGCACAAATTGTACGGTGGCAGCCTCCATATTATGGTGCTGTGACAGTCGGCATTTCAGCTCGCGTGCATCATTGATCCAGACGGTGGTGAATAAAAACAGATGCTGATCGATTTAATATATTCATCGATTATTAATGAAAAAAAAACAATCAGTATAAGTGTTGGGATTGCCATACACGTAGAAGAAAAGAATTGTCAGTGTCGCTCGAAGGCGCAGCATCGAAAACGTCAGCAAAGTTTCGCGTTACGCTGAAGTCGTCGCCGAACGCAGGCATGATGAGGCGGGCTGGCCGCCAGCGGTGTTGCAGGCGTCGCATGGTGTATAGGAGGAGGCTGGTCGAAGGACACTTCTCTTTTCCCGTATTTTTACTTTTTTTTCCTTTCTTCAGATTTAAAAAAGCTACGTCAACGCTAGCGAAAGGTAACGCGCGCACGCAATGTGTGAGAGACTGAACGCCATCACTTCTTCCTCTGCTTTGCATCTGCGCACACTGCAGTTTGCGTGGCACGGAACAAATCTCTCTTGCTACGCTGGCAGTCGTAATGGAAACGAATGAAACGACCCCCGGCGCAGCATTCGGCCTTCCTTCGCGAACGTCCAGGCTCGACCGTTACGACCGGCCAAGAAGAAGCGGACGCAGGCCCAGACGGGCCATATAAACCTCTCGGACCATCGACCTCCTTCGGCAAGGGTATACGCGAATAAACAACGGCGGGGAAAGGTCCGAAAAAGAAAAATCAACCGAGAACGCGCGCGCCCGGGCCGCGCCGAAGATGCAGTAAACGACGGCAACTTCGCAGGCGCCAGCAACGCCCACGTCACTGCGCCGCTTCTTCTGCGAGGCGCGGACGAATCTATATCGATGTGGCCGCGTCGCCGTCCGGTGCCGCTATCCGGAACGCTGGGAGTGGGACCTCCACGCAGTTACCCTTCTTATACAACCGAGCCGCGTATACCGTCACCCCGTATGCAGTACGCAGGCGGTCAGCGTTTCTACGTGGCGAGGCTATCGCGCTCTCTTCGACGATATATAGAAGGATAAAGAAAACGCCTGGTGAGGAGAGCGACGGCGCCGCGCTCGTGGCGTTGTTTATCGGCCTCGACAAAATGGCGTTGGCGAATACGCGCCGCGGGCCAGTTTCGCAAGTGACGCGCGAAAGGGGGCATTCGTCGTCCTAAATTTTGCCTCCCGTCTTGCGGACGCTCTTTCCTTTTTTTTTTTTTTACTAATTTGGAACTTCCGGTTCCGGTTTACAAACAGTTACGGGCTACCGGAAGGTATGCACGTTGGACGCCAGCATCGATTTGTAAACTGTGTACAAGGAAGACTCGCGACGGATCTTGTCGCGGACGTATATATATATGAAGGAAGTATTTCTTCGGATCCGGTGTTTAATAAGTGAGAAGAAGTGCAGGCGCACGTACAAAGGCAAAAACATTTAATTTCGACGTTTCGGCCGGGGTCCGGCCTTCATCAAGCGTGATGAAGGATGTCGGCTTCAGCTGGTTTGCTCTAGCCTGCTGTTCTGCACTGGTGACGAGGAAATGTTAGTCAGTTAGTTACCCTTGATGAAGGCCAGACTCCGGCCGAAATGTCGAAATTAAATGGTTTTGCTTTTGTACGTGCGCCTGCCCTTTTTAATATATATATATATTCTTATTGGTCACATGTAGAAAGAGCAACAGCACCACAGATGAGACAACACACTAGGCTATACATCGCTTTTCTCTTTGGCGTGTCGCCCCGTAATGCCGCTATATACGTATTCGCAAAGTGAGTAAAATAGCGCAAGTGAGTGCCCTTTTTCATTTGTGATCTCTCTAGTATTGACTTTTCTCAAAGTTTCTCTCGGTAAATATTATGACACAAGGCGGCGCCTGCTGCCAGTGAACGGCATTTATCGCCGTCAAGATGGGCTATTTACAGTGTCAATAAAGTGAAACTGTCTCTGTCATTGTTTATGACTTTGCCTTCGGGCACTACTTCATACCTATTTATTGTTCCGTGCAAGGCTTCTGCGCAACCGCCTCATATGGTTTTAGACGCCCATATACGACGACGTGCAACTAAATCTCAATTTTTAGAGCCTCCAACGTGCTTCGCAATAAGACAGCACGACACTTTTACGCACTTCCCGATTCGCAAGAAAGTTCGGACGATGCAACGAGAAAAAGCGTACCCCAGTGCTGACGGCGCTGACTTGTGAGATAGGACACCCCACTTCTGACACAATGAAGATCCCTACTTCATCTTTTACGACTACTTCTTTGAAAGCTTATTCAATCTTTTTTTCTCGCATTCGCGCGAAATGTCGAGCACTATAAGTGACTGTACGTTCTTAAGGCAACCGATCAAAGAAGCAAATCAGAGACGTGGGGTTTCAGAAATCACTACATTATTTCCCGCACTATATATGTTTGAAATGCCTCAAATTTTACCATCACTCCACGCTACCATCCCAAATATGTTGAAAACGAAGATACAAACGCACAAATTAAAGGAAACCAGAGGAACAATGAAAGCATCGAGATTGCTTGGTGATCAAAGTATCAAGGAGTGAACATGCCAATGGCGGAAAACCATCTGTCTACGTCACCTTGACAGTGTTGGACTCGATACCAAGCGGCCACAAGAATTTCTCAACTAGACTCGTGCTCTATATGTCCACTCTCTTTAAAGCTTCGTATGGGAAAGAGGACTTCGCATTCACGTGTAAATAGCAAAAAGACAGAGAGAGAGATATAGTGACTCTTTATACAGGTCAGGCAAGGATGTCGGCCTCAGCTGGTTTGCTCTAGGCTGCTGTTCTGCACTGGTGACGAGGAAATATTAGTTAGTTAGTTAGTTAGTTAGTTAGTTAGTTAGTTAGTTAGTTAGTTTGTTTGTTCGTTTGTTAGTTTGTTAGTTACGTAAGGTTTTATGGAACAAAAGCAACTAAGGCTATGATACGCCATGTACAAGATGAGAGAGGATACCTACTTCCCTTTCCTCTCTCATCTCAGTAAGTAGAGAAATGGGAAGGAGTAGATGCGTATATGTACATTACACAACGGTTCTACGCGTAACGAAATGTTTCATTCCGAAGAGCAAACTAACGTTATCAAAGAACATGAACAAAGAAAGAAAAACAATAAACGGAAACTGGAAAACCAATTCCCCATATGTGTTACGAAAGAGAGAAAACCGGGATGGGTCGTGGTGGGCGACTCTCGACGGAATGGGCATTTGTAAACGAAAAGAGAAAGTAAAAATAAACATAAACACCCGTGCGTATATATATATATATATATATATATATATATATATACGGCTGGTATGACTGAAGAGACAAAAACCCCGGCCTCAATATCCGAGCGTAGAGGTATCAATTCAAGCTCGAAAACACTTAACGGAAAGGGCAAACAGTCGCGGAATGGAAATGACGGAGACACAGGGCACGAAGGGAAGATGCCACCTACGTGTGCCGACAGCTGAGCAGCCCTGGTACATGGCGCCGCTCCTTTCCGCCGAAATCCCAAAGCTTTCAGTTCGAAAGCGCTTTTTTGCCATTGGCCAGTCATCTTCGCTAATGATATATCCGGCATTCGGATTTGCTGGAGTTTGTTCTTACGAGCACCTCCAGCGAATGAAATTGTTGTGATAAGGGTCCGAGAATAATTGCTGAAGTGGTTTCGCCGTGTGGGCGCTCTGCGCAAGCACCTACCGCCCACAGGACCATGATCATGTTGCCGTCGCGCGCGTTCAGTAAAAACGGCCATCCGCCGCCCACCTCCGTTCAGCTTGTGCAAGACGCCGTTTGTTTAGCTTCCACGCTCAGTTGTTTTGTTTCCTTTCTTTTTATTGCGATAGCAATTATATGGACACTTCAACCGGATTTCTGCCGTCGGCGTCGCCGTCGCCGTGAGGTTCCGTATAGATAAAATCTTCGCCGCGTGCCGTATGCCCCAGAGGCAGCGTGCGGGGACGCGCGCTATCACGGAGAGCGAACGCACTCAATCTCCCACGCGCAAGCAAGGAAGCGGAAAGCCAGCGCCGGCACTTCTCTGCCAACAACCGCGCTCGTCGCTCGTCCGCACGGTCTCTTATCTCTCCCACGCGCAAGCAAGGAAGCGGGAAGCCAGCGCCGGAAGGAGCGGGGGGGGGGGGCGAATTTCTACGCTGCCAACAACCGCGCTCGTCGTTCGTTCGACCGCACCGTCTCTTATCTCCACACGGCTCTGACCTTTATGCGCATTCGCCGCTCAGTTTCCGTTGAAGCGATAGACCGCACGTACCTTCGCACGCTCCTGCGGCGTATATATCCGCTCGCTTCCAGCGTTTTGACGGTCGTTGTCTGCAGTCATTCAGTGTGATCTATTCATGTTTGTTTGTGCGCGCTCACACCACGCTTCTTCAATCAGTTAGTAATAGTCGGGCCACATTTTCCAACGCACGCTACACATGCAATGCTGCTCGGGTCGGCAGTGCAGCGCTACAGGTGTGTCCCTTCGCACGCGCGGCCCACGGGAAGCGCTTCTCATCAACACCACCGTTTCAAACGCGCCTTCTCGTGGTCATCGAGTCTCTCTTCATGTCGATCTACTTACGCCGCAGCACACCTGCTTACTTAATCAGCTCATGTTTACTACAATTCATATTGCTACCAAAGCCGCTCACCTTACTTCGTACGACATTGCTGTGTTGCTATCGCATTCATCGCTTCGCCCTTAGGGCGAAACTGTGACATTTTTTTAGGAAGCCTGCCTTAGGCTTCCGTACGTGTGTTTCGACACTCGTATACTGCAACCGTTGGCTGTTTTGTTCTTCTTCTTCTTCTTTCTGGGGTTTTACGTGCCAAAACCAGAATTGTATAGTAAAGAACGAGGACGTTGACGCGGACTTGCACGGGAAAGGACAAGAAGACTGACGACGAGGCTCTCATCTGCAACTATACTGCTTATTGCTTGCTCCGCACGGCATATAAATGCACTTGGAACGGGGCAACACAAAAGGAAGAGAAATCTCTTGGCGAATTGGCTACATCTAATTTGCTGCTAACCTACAACCACCATACGTGGACACAATATATATATATATATATATATATATATATATATATATATATATATGGTAATCAGTCATCCTCAACTTGATTCTCAAGTTGGACACAAAGTAGTGCACTGGCCCCAATAATATTCCAAATTGCTTTCTGGTGCGATACGCCCTCTGGTGTTCACGTTATTTGGCGATCGTTTGTCACAAATCTTTGTTTTCAAGTACCGTCCCCGAGTCCTGGAGGTTAGCTAAAGTCCTGCCTCTGCATAAATCAGGCAATAGACAACTTCTGTCCAACTATAGACCTATATCGCTAACCTCCAATTCCGAGAAGCTGCTGGAGCATATCATTCATAAACATATAACTGAGTATCTTGAATCGAACGACCTTCTGTCCAACATACAACACGGATTTCGTCGTGGTTTCAGCACAATAACACAACTGGTGGAATTTTCACATGACATTGCTAGCAATTTAGACACTGGTAATCAAATTGATGCGTTATTTATAAATTTTTCCAAGGCTTTCGCCACTGTTACACACAACAAGCTTCTGAGTAAACTAAACGTAACTTTAAATAATCCCCAATTAATCGACTGGATAGCAAGCTTTCTCAACTCGCGCTCTCGAATTGTTTCATTTAATTTCAATTCGTCTTCGGCAATAAAAATAAAATGTGGTGTTCCGCAAGGCTCCGTTCTGGAATCCTTGGTATTCTTGATTTTTATAAATGAAATTCCCAGCAATATTAGGTCCAAAGTCCGTCTCTATACCGACGACTGCGTGCTTTACCAAGTAATTACTTCTCCTAATGATCACACTTTACTTCATGATTCCTTCAGGTAGTTTTGCTCATGGTTCTCTTATTGGCAGATGCACATACACTTAAAAGAAACGGTAGTATTGTCATTTACAAACAGCCATTCTCTATCGCAGCATGCGTACGCTTTCAACAACATAACAGTTCCCCGCGAATACACGCAGAATTGCCGCGCTACTGGTCGCTCGAGGCACTTTGCGTGTATTCGCGGGCTTCATTCAGGCTCGGAAAAACACCTTTATGTAGCACGTACTAAGCGACAGAAAGCTGTATCGGAAGTTTTTCATGTTGCTTTACAATTTTCTCATTGACACTTTGACAATTAGGACAGTACTTCTCGTGTTAGATAATTAATTACAATTAGCCAATTAAATCTCAGTACCAAAAAAATTACTGGCGGCTACTCCACTGCACTGGAGACAATACGCACTAGGTTTGCTTCGCGTAACACCATTCCTGTTTTTTTTTTTTTTTTAATCATGCTGCGTGATAGCTGGGGCACCCTGTATATACTTCCTATAGCCTCACGGAGTTGCGAAGACCGTATTGAGCATTTCGCGAATCCTGCTTTACTTCGTTTTGTCTTTTTTACCAAATTCGCAAATTGCACGGTACCGATTTCGAAGATCTTCGCCAGTAAAACTTTTTCGCGCATTTCGGCGCACTCTATGCGTATGGACAATCCTTACCTCCCCCTCCCCTCTCTCCCCAACGTAGGGTAGCAAACCGGATCTTCCCATCTGGTTAACCTCCCTGCCTTTTCCCCTTTCTTCTGTCTCTCTCTATCTCTTTTTTTTTTTTTTTAAGCGCACAGCTAGCTTGCCAGCGAATGCCGACCGCGCCGCCCGCCAACTGAGCCCTCATTCCAATGTTTCCCACTCGCATGCACGGGATCTCCAGGCGGGGAATCGCATGCAGACGCGGTCGCATTGTCCGCGTTAACTTCATCGCGAAAGTGCTCGGCGCAATTAAGCCTATCCCGAAACGACGGAAAATTAAGCCGCCACCACATAGAGCCAAGCAGCCGGGGACGAGCCGCCGTATATATAGCGCGCCTCTCCAATGAGAACCGCAAGCCATCGCGACCAAGTGGCTCGGCACGCGAGTCTGGCTAACGGTGATGCCGCGCCTTATTCTAAGCCTAATGAGCCTCGCAATGGCCGCCTCCTCTTTAGTTCGTGTCTGCGTGTAAGGGGAGCTTGTGAGGTGCTGGAGGAAGGCGGGCGGGTGCACGAGGGGAGTATACGGATGAACCGAGACTAGGTTCTGCCACGCCTGATACAAGGGCGCCCCCCCCCCCCCCCCCCCCGCAAGTGCGTTGTGTTGTGCCGCTGGCCCGCGTTACTTCGTTTGCCATCATATGTCTTTTTTTTTTCGCGGTTATGTTTATGACTTTTATTTCTCTCTTTCTTTTGCCACGAGACGGTAATAAGCTTTGCGGGGCCCACACTGTGCGTGGCGGTCTTGCGATGAAGCTAATAACGCGTGAAAATTAGACGCTCATGCGGCGAGCCAGCCGGAACGCGGTTGACGCATCGCCCCAACGCTGTATTTGGCTAAAGCAGCTCTTACTTAAGGAGGCTGTGCAGTCGGTTGGTTAGTTTACGGGTTAGCGAGATCCAGTACCTCGGTAATATAAAGGTACGATGGTATACTCTATATCAACGATGCTCCATACTATGCCGAAGGATTGAGATTCAGACTCACTTAACTTGGCGTTTTTCCTGGTCAATGATAGAATAGATGTCTTAAGGGGAACAAAATATGCAAACATTAGTAATATTTTGTGGTTTCACGGGGCTCCGGCCCATTGGTGTGGCCTTATCTAGGCATGTAATGCTCAGATAATACCTAGCAAAGCCATTTATGATGTAACGCAGTGCACATTTTAGATGTGGTAAGGAAAGACTCAAGCCTTTTTTTTTCCTTGTAGGAGGGAAGTCTTTGTGCATTTAAAGCTTCGTCGTTCAGAAAGTTGAACAAATACAGACACACTTTCTTGCAAGTGTTGCCAGTATTATTTTATTTTCCAAGCCTCATTATCGATAGTCTCCTATTACAAAACCACTTGTAGCGTGCTGTTCATGTGTTTGATTTATTCCATCCCATTTGATAGGGCAAAAAACAAAAATGAGAAGAAAATATGACCATTGACGAAAGCCTATATATATATATATATATATATATATATATATATATATATATATATATATACGTCGACACAAAGAACCCTTGTATTTTGGGAAGTGCATCAACTTTTCAATTATAACTTTACGGAAAGCATACACACCTCTACCTTGAAGTATATATATATATATATATATATATATATGTGTGTGTGTGTGTGTGTGTGTGTGTGTGTGTGTGTGTGTGTGTGTGTGTGTGTGTGTGTGTGTGTGTGTGTGTGTGCGTGCGTGCGTGCGTGCGTGCGTGCGTGCGTGCGTGCGTGCGTGCGTGCGTGCGTGCGTGCGTGCGTGCGTGCGTGCGTGCGTGCGTGCGTGCGTGCGTGCGTGCGTGTGTGGTTGCCGCAAAGTTATCGTTTAAAAGTTGGTGTACTTAAAAAACAACTGTTTATTGGGTCGACGTTTTGGTCTCCGGCCGAAACGTCGACTCAATACACAGTTGTATTTTACGAAGTGCTTCAACTTCTTCGATTATACTTACCTACCCTAACCACGGAAACGCACTTTCTTAATCATGACGCATTGCACATAGCTCACTCCTTCTCTTATAACGAAGTTATCGGTGAAACAGAATAAGCTTCTGCGGACGGATTCGTCGCACAACAAATGGGCCAATTAAGTTAGCCAGCGGGTCTTGTTTTCGGCACCTTCTTCACACCCATTCATCAGTGACACGCAAGCACTCACATTCCTCCTATGTAGCAAACATCCGGAGTACATCCCGCAACATTTCTTTGCGAGATATACGAGGAATAATAAATAAGTAAAGCGCTTCCAAATAACGCTCGCTATCCATTTACCATTCGTTTGCGTAAGACAGAGCAGCTGTAGTGGCACAACTCTTCCCCGTGCGCGAAACAATGTGAGCTGTTGACGTAAGCGTGCATTTCCGCGGTGCACGAGGTTCGGCAAAAACGGGCTGTTACGGTGCATCGGACGGCCTCGTAACGAACGCTACATACTACGCTTCCACGCTACCACACAGGCATCGCGGGCCCACAGAGCAGCACGTAATGCAAGTTTCTCCACCTAACAGGACACGCCTCCGCTCAATCTTTCGCGCGCCGCCGAAGCTCGCGTCCGCGCGCGGGGCCGACCCGACCGGGTGCAACAACTCGCCCCGGGATCCGCCACGCAAGAGCAGGGGCAACAATTTGCCTCGACGTCGGCCAATCTGTCTTCCCTATAGTGGACCCCGTGCCCGACGTACTCCTATCCACTCCTTCTCTATCTTCCCCGCCACACTCTTTTTTTCTTGTCTCTGACCGGAGCTCCTTCCTTTCACGGCGGTTCTCGAAGCGTAGCGATCAAGTTCTCGGAGCCACAACACTTTGTCCTTCCCTACCGGAGGTGGCTGCCAGCGCGTGAAACCGAGCGTCACGCGTAGACGTACGTACATACGGCACCCCTGACTGGAACGAGAGCAGCAAAGCAGAGAGCATGAAAACGAGCGTGGACTATACGGACAAGAAGGTGAAGAAGAGACATCCACACTTCTTTCTGTTCGGTGCGATCCCTCCCCCCCCCCCTTCCTCCCCCCACACCCAGTCTAAGCGTCCAGAGACTTCGTCGTTCGCCGCTGACCCTCTCCCTCCGACGACACGTGAAGGCTAAGCGCAGGGATCAATAGAAACGGCTCACGGAGCCACCTACCCGCGATCAAGCAAGCAAGCAAGCAAGCAAGCGGGACGCAATCCACAGGATAGCGGGACGCGCGGAGGCGGACGGGCCCTGGGCGCTGCTGAGAGGCTGGCCGATAGATACATCGCGTGATGGGGCGATGAGGAAAAGCTCCGCGCGCTGCTTGCTGCTGCTTTTGCGGGCGGCGACGCGACGCGGCGGCGAAAACCGATACGTTTCAGTTGAGTGGTTGCCCAGCAACCAGAGCGCAGGGTGCCTCTCCTCTCGTTACCGCCTTATTTCCCGCCATCGCACGCGTATTCTTTACCTCTCCCTTTACTCGCCCTGTGCGCTTCCCTTTGTTGTTGTTGTTGTTGTTGTCGGTGGTGGTGGTGGTTGTTGTTGTTGTTGTTGTAGCCTATCACGCCTGTGGCTCCTACCCACGGAGGGGGATTGGCCAAGAAATGGGTGGATTATTCCAAATTAATATGGAGGATACATTTCCGAATATCTATGAAATTAGTGTTGAACAGCGTAGAGTTATTTGTTAAAGTAAATCAAGAAAGTCATATCGAATGAGTAATCAATCATTAATTTGAAAGTACAAAAAAAGGATAGAATTTAGCAGGGTATTCGTTTGGAGTCTGTAAGGAACGTTTGGACGGCGAAGCAAGCATCCCTGTGGCTGAATCCCAAAGTGGACGCCCCGAACGAAAGAATATTAGGTTCTGTTAAGTCCAGGCCAAGCCTTCGAAAAGGTATTTCCAACAATCGTTTTCTTGCCGCAGTAAAGCGGCGACAAGATAGAAGAAAGTGGTGTATCGTCTCTTCCTCATTACAAAACCGGCATAGGGGGGAGGTGGTTCATTTGCTTTTGCTTTCTTCTTCTTTCTCTCGGACTGTCTCTCCAGGTTTTCGCTGTTTCGTTCCTAGCGCTTGCCCCTTTCATCTTTGCCTTCCGCTCCGAGTTTGTACATTTATGACAGCATCGCTCACGACGTCCGCTTGCCTGTCTTTCACCCTTATTTCTTACTTTCTCCCTTACATCTCACTTCGTTGCCGCAAGAGACTCTATCTCTATGTTCTCTTCTCTATTAGCTTTCCTTTCTAGTTTTCTTCTGTCTTCTTTTTTCCGGCCATTTTCTCCACTTACGATGGCCGTCAGGCGGATGATGGGACTTTATGTCGACCTAAGCAGTAATGCAAGGTGGCTACATTTTTCAGCTGCCGCTTCATATAGGTTCCTTCGCCATCGCCGCCGGCGCCGCTGCCGGGTCAATAAATTTTTTCTTTCGCTTCAAGCGAAGCGGCGACGCGCCGTGTTCCTTAAGGGTTTATTATTACTTTGCGTGCATTTGCTCGGTTCGCGCACGTCCCGATCCTCTTGGAGCGCCTTCTGCAAAGGGCCGCGCTTCACCCTCTCCCCGCGACCGCCCACCGCAACCCTGACTGCTCGAAAGACGTAAAACGGGCCAAAGGCTTCCCGGCGCGCACACAGACGTCGCTCCTCGTCATTCGTGCGCGTGCGTGCTTACTTTATTGACTGTTGCGCTCTGTCCTGTTATATTTCGGCGGCTGGCGAATGCTGCCTCGCTTATTCAATTCATTTTTCATGTCTCGCGTTCCGAATGTGGTGCGAGTTTATTTGACAGCCGCGCAAGCGATACTGGGACAAACGTTGAAAGGCTCGGCGCGCCGTTCTTTTTTGGTTTTTCTGTTCCCCCCGTATATCTGTGTCGACTCGACGATTCTGTTGTTTCCCTCGTGTTGGCTACGTCGGTGACTGTTCATGGACGGCGCTGCACGCAGAAGCGCGGGCGAAATGGTTCACTTGCGACGCGTAGCTTTTGATTAAGATTGCCTCCGCTGCTTGCTCAAGTGAGGCGCTCCCTTTTAGACGACATGTCTTAAATACAAAATTCACTCTGGCACCGTAAACTTGACGTCGAAAAATCTCCGTCAGCCAGTCAGTCAGTCAGTCAGTCAGTGAGCGAGTGCGAGTGAGTGAGTGAGTGAGTGAGTGAGTGAGTGAGTGAGTGAGTGAGTGAGTGAGTGAGTGAGTGAGTGAGTGAGTGAGTGAGTGAGTGAGTGAGTGAGTGAGTGAGTGAGTGAGTGAGTGAGTGAGTGAGTGAGTGAGTGAGTGAGTGAGTGAGTGAGTGAGTGAGAGGAGGAAACACATTGGTTGAAAAAAATACAAACAAAAGCAGGTGAGTCGTCACTAGAATACTTTTATTTATTTTCATCTCAATAAAAACAAGCGAGAAGTTTTGTACAGCCACTTGTGTTTGAATTACATATCAGGCCATGCAGGGTCGTTAACTGCTATTAATAACTACTGAAGTAGGTAATAGTGTGGTGGCGCAGAGAGTGAAAATTTTGAAGAAAACGAAGCGGGTGCCAACAAACAAGGGCCTCATGTATATAAAAGACCATGAAAATTGACTCCCGCGAGGTTTTCCATAATCAGTACGATCCAAATCGGAAACTATAAAACCCAGCAATCGGGAGAGTTCAGATACTGACGTTTCGAGTCTGTGCTGTAGCTGATGTGCTGAGACCTCCATTTCGTTGTCGTGTGGTTGTTTGTTCGTGGTTTGTTGTTTTCTGTAACGTCATGAAGTCACAGCTCGGCGCCGTTCTTCAGTATGTTTCAGCGATGTTAAATAAACTCAGTGCCTTCATTTCAGTTTCAGGATTGCGTCCTCACAATGCGGCACCATGTACACTTTAACCTATCCGAGTATAAGACGTCACATAGTTTGAATGAAACATCGTCGCGGCTTTATGAACTATATATGTCTCTCTTGCACTTCGCATAGAACTCTGTAATTACACTAAAGCTATCTGAACACAACATAGCAGTCCCATAATGTGAAAGTGAAGACGACTTTTGTGCCCCTTGTTCTTCCCTGACGCTTTACGAGCTTGGCGCATATTAGCAAACTCGAAGGCAATATAAAGAAGGCCACATTTTAACCCAACGAAAGCGAAAATACGCCCACATGTTTTGTCAGAGGAACACATAATTACAAGATGGACAACTGAAAGCACATGTGACTTAGAAAAAAAAAAGGCCATGTTCCTGTGACCTTTATTAGGGCTCTCCGAGAACGGAAAGTCCCTGAGTGCTCCCGGTGTTGACGTACGACCAACCACTTTAAGAGCACCGCTAAATGAAAACAAGACATCGCCTTTCGCTTGCGGCTAAAGCTCTCAATTTAACGTCGGTGGGTAGGTTGAAAAATAAGACTTCTCGAAAAAATGGTTGCGCAGTAGCCCAGGCTAACCTTACAGTACGTCCGGCCTTTCCACTAACTTTGATATCAACGGCGTTTCCCATTTAGAGGGCGTGCATGAAGCGCTTCCAGCCTACACACACGTAGCTGTGCACGTGTCTCGGTACTTTTGATAAGTATGGGGGGAGGGGGGGGGGGGGACACATAACAGTAGCCTAGAGCACCCGCACGCACACTGAATAAGCACGGGGCATACTCCACATCATGCACTTCGTCAACATTATTCCATTACGTGAGAAAGACAGACAAGAAATCGGCGGATCCCACGCTGATTCGGGGAATCGATCATAAGCAAAGCTTCCGTGGATGTTTACAGAAATGTATTCACTTCTCCTTCTCCCCTTTTATGCATCTCAACGCTACTCGCTCAATGCACGCTCTGGTTCCCGTTTTGGTCACTTAGCTCCCTTCATCCACTTGGCTGCTCGCCGTTGCCGATTTGTACACTTCTGTGTAGCGGACTTCTTCAATTTTTTTGTTGCCGGCTTCATTTCTTGCCTTGCTTGTAAATTCAAGCACCCACTCAGTGGCACGTACCAATTCCGGCGTATTGACCCGTAATGTTCGTGTACCCAGTGTAGCATGCCGAGTTGCACATACCTACAGCACAAACTTGTCTACCCAGACAGTGGCGTATGCTGTAATTCCACATACCCAGAGCCCCAAGTTGTCTATTCGGGAACATACCCAGTGAGCCATGTTGTATAATCGGCAGGACAGTAAGCGCCCGCACACTAGGAAGAAGAGGCGAAGGAAGCTACGCTATAAGGATACGTGACGTATCACTTCACTTGCTGCTGGGTTAGTTGCTTCGTACTTGGTTGTGATGTGAAAGACGCAACATGATGCAGTAACTTCAAAACCGAGAAGAACGTCACTCGCTACTAACTTTATTAGGAGCAGACAGTTCGCTTTTCTTTTTTTTTTAATCCCTGCATGCATGCAATGCCCAAACACAGTTCCACATGAAGAAAAACTAGAACAGCTTGTTTTCACCTTAATTTCTGGCTAGGGAGAGTAAATTTGTACGATAAAAAATAAAAAAGTGCTTTAAAATTAAATTCTGGGGTTTTGCGCGCCAAAACCTGGACACCATTATGAGGCACACCGTAATGGGGAAAAACTGTCTAGTTAAAGCTTAATTAGTGCGTAGAAATTCTGACGAATCAATATTGGTTTTCTTTGTATGTTCGCGCTACATGTCGGGTGAATGTCAATTTCTCGCTTTTTTAATTACTGTATTAATTAATAATATATTAGTAATTGGTCTTCCGAAATATTCGGAATTGAAATCTCGCTCCAGTCTATGAAAGATGCCGCTATGACTTATGCCTCAAATTTCCCCCTCAAATCAGAACTTTCGAAAGCGAGCAACATATCCTGCCGCCGAGCGAACGTTTCTCAGAGGTTTAACAAAGCGACATGACGCTCGTCGACAATTGTGGCAACCAACGAGGAGCGGCGAATTCGTTCAGATAGGCAACATAGGCAAATTATCACCCTCTACCAGCAGCGCTGATCACAGTCACAGTGATTACAGCAGAGAACGAATATATCACGTGCTGGTCGCCGCGGCAAAGACGCCCGCAAGTGCGAGCGAGCCATTTGGGGATGAAATGAAGGCCAAGTTTTTTTAATCCCTCACCTAAACCACGGAACAGACGCCATCATTTGAGCGGAAACAACGCAAGAATAACAGTACGTTATTTTTTCGCTGTTGTGTTTATGATTTGTTGTTGTTGTTGTTGTTGTTGTTGTTGTTGTTGTTGTTGTTGTTGTTGTTGTTGTTGTTGTTGTTGTTGTTGTTGTTGTTGTTGTTGTTGTTGTTGTTGTTGTTGTTGTTGTTGTTGTTGTTGTTGTTGTTGTTGTGTTTACTGTGCTATTTGTTATTTTATTGTATTCCGCTCAAGTCATCAATCAACCAGCTCGAATGCGTACGCTTCTACGCCTTCACTTTAGCATCACATATTACAAGTGATTTTCACTTATGTGGGCCTTGTTTCTGCAGAAATTGTGGACGAAAGTTCCAGGTTGCGTGATGACTTGCTTTCGAATGTAATATATTTCTTGTTTCAATGATAGTCATTTAACTGGCTCCGCGAGGGCGCTGCCAACAGCTATATGACGTCACGGTGAGCTGCTGCGGTGAAGACGTCGGCGACAGAAGCAGCAGAGCACGGAGAAAGAAGTGCAAGTAAACAAAATGGGACCGGAGCGTGTATTGAGCGAGGAGCGTTCAGCTACATATGGAAGCGAAGAACGAGAAGTGAGGTGAAAACATTTCAGTAAAC
The DNA here is from genome assembly GCF_013339745.2 of Dermacentor silvarum. Lineage (NCBI taxonomy): Eukaryota > Metazoa > Arthropoda > Arachnida > Ixodida > Ixodidae > Dermacentor > Dermacentor silvarum. The sequence continues at coordinate 142,532,090 of NC_051155.1, forward strand.
ATCACAGAAAGCTTCGCTTATAATCGATTCCCTCACATGCGTGGGATCCGCCGATTTTCTTTCATCTTTCCTCCATCAGTTGCGAAACCGCTAGAGTGTTGTCTTCTAATAAGAGAATGAGACGTTCTTGCGCATCCACCCTTGGAGGACGTGTTTTTTTCTGATGCTATTACATTCTAAAGTCGTCTGGGCAAGTATACACTAGGTAACTCGGAGACATAGATTGCTGAAACAAAATGAAAACTTACTGTCGGCTACAGTAAAGTAAAGGAACGCGCCAACGACATCGACCGAATACTATTTTTGTCCTCTGTCCCCAAATTGAATGCGGTGTCGCGTTACAAGGCATTAGATGTTCTCTGTGAGAGGGCGGTTCAGAACTGTTCGTCCGCCACAATAGTGCAATTTCGAAGCGACTGAGATTCTTTTTTTTTTTTATTGCAACGACATGCATACTATCAAAGACGAGAAATGAGATGTGATCGAAAGCGTATGTTTGCAGCTCACGTGGACAGAAAAAGTAAAGATCGCGGTTCGTTTGGTCTCCTACACATGTGTAGTTATGAAACGATCGTGGGCATACAAATTCATGTCAACATGTAGCTTATCAAAAGGGCATTTTCAAAACATTTTACTGTGCAGCTGTAAACGCTGTGCAGCGTTTGCCCTAAATATAAAAATGCGGTGCAAGGGCCGTTTTAGGTCACCACACCGTTATGTCGCCACGGCAGTAGCGGCAAGTATAAGCGCTGGCTTGCCAGGCATCGTACCAATTGGCTTTTACCACGAAAAGTATGACGTATGACGGCGCGGGATCGTATTAAACAAGCGCTCCGCGTTGACCATATTAATTTTGATAAAACTCCAACATATACTAGTTTCTTGCATTCCAACTGAAACCAAGCAGTGGTCTAAAGTTTTGCGAAATATAAATAGACAAAGAAACTACGAATCTTCGCTTTTTAGAACAACAAGCTTTAAAGGTGATAGTCGAGGGGGATCCACGCTTTCCCTGACAAATGCATTTATGCAAGCATTTCATGACGCGCTCATGCCTTTTGCAATTAGTATAGATTATATTTTTCTCCTGATGTTCACTCTAGCAGATGTTTCAGGTTTATTATTCATCACAGACACAGACAGGCATTTGCACTGTAGCGCTTAAGTGTTCCAATGCTTGCAACACTATGGTTCTGCGCGAAGCACGCGCTAAATGACGGGCACAATTGCCTCACCGCACACGCGTCAAGCATAACACGCCCCGTATAGCCCATCACTTCAATGGAATTGTCATGGCGCGATGGTCAGAACGCCCGCATTGCAGGTCCATTCCTCCAAGCCTCCTGCAGGCTACGGCAAATGAGCGCAGGAGCAACGACCGGCACAAGCTCCGCCGCGTCACTTCTTGAATATTGCATTAGAGTCAGTCGGATTAACAACTTCATGGTGTTCCGGCAGCACGGTCAGTTCTGTCGCTGCCGAGCATGCCTCGAAGGCACTTTTACTTTCCCACGAGAGAGAGAGAGAGAGAGAAAGTTTAGGCGAAGCCGAAGGTATTAACCCTGCTATGTGCAGAGCTAGCTACTTCAGATGCGGTGCTTGAATTGACATGAAGATGACAAGAAAATAAGCAAAAGCGAGAAAGAAAAGGCGGAAGCTTGCACTCGGCCGCGCAAGGCTTAAGACACAGCGAAGCTGGCCTATTTGATGGTGTTTTCTTGGCTGTAGCAAGTGCAAGCTTTCGCCTTTTTCCCTGGCAGCGTATTTTTTTAGCCTGGCCGCGTATTCTGGATCTGCTCGTCGCTGCCGCTGCCGCTCTCGTAGAAGCGGCAAGCCTCGCTTCTAGAATCGCCGCTTCTTCTTCGGGAGTACGCACTATCTTCGTACGTCTCATGGCTGCATCTGATCGAGCGCCGCCGCGCACCGACTTACATAGCCGTTGCTCGCTGTCGGCGCATGTGCAGTACACAGGCGGTAGGTTGCGCCAAGTGTTCTAGCAGCTGCGGCGTCGCTGGTTGCCATGGCTACGGGCACCAAACAACGAAAGCAGGAGAAAGATATGAGAGAGAAATGTGAGGGCGAGAAAAGATGTGTAGAAAGAGAAAGGAGTCAGGAAGAGGATGGGAAAGTAAAAGAAGAAATGAGGCTGGCTTTCTGTAAAGAAGTGAAGGGTAGTGTGAGGGACAGATGAAAGTCATTGCGGTCCTTACTTGAAGTTAATGGGCTTAAAGTAATGGAGTAGGTCGATACAGGAATCACCGCAGGCACAGTAGCTTAAACAGCAAGAGGTTTGCGGGGCGGGAAGAAGGCAGGTTCACTGTTAAAAGGAATGACCTGTGAAAGAAGAATGGACAAACAAATCAAACCCTCCTAACGGGACGGAATGACGACAAAGTGTCAAGGAATGTCTGTAACTAGATGAGGGCCTGGTCTCACACTGGTTGCCCCGATGATCCTGTATCGACCCACTCTGATGATGCGGCCATAGGGTGAAACAAGACGAATGCAGAACCAGTGTAAGAACGCTGACGGACGTAGTAACGCGATGCCTTCGTAGCTCGGATCGCGTCCACACTTCTGTCTCGGCGCCCTAGGAAAATCCCTAGTCTGTATTTCTCTTAGCATATCGAGTGAAGTCTTCGCTGCTAACCGCACAGCACGGGATCAGATAGTATCATTAGGTATACTTGCGCTCAGTGCAAAGCGGCGAACTGAGTTGCCCCATTTTCAACAAAAAAACTACTGCTGTCAGCTACGGCGTGGCTGGCTTTCTGTAAAACACCATACTTCTTACGGCTAGCTTAAACAGCTTCACTGTTAAAAGGAATGACCAAACAAATCAAACCCTCCTAACCGACAAAGTGTCAAGGAATGTCTGTAAGTCCTGACGGGCGTAAGTATAACAGCGATGCCTTCGTAGCTCGGATCGCGTCCACACTTCTGTCTCGGCGCCCTAGGAAATCCCTAGTCTGTATTTGTCTTCGCATATCAAGTGAAGTCTTCGCTGCTAACCGCACAGCACGGGATCAGATAGTACAATTAGGTATAACTTGCGCTCAGTGCAAAGCGGCGAACTGAGTTGCCCCATTTTCAACAAAAAAACTACTGCTGTATAGTCTATATACACAAAATCTCAACTCGCGAATCTTTGTACGAGTTGACCGCATCAGTCACTACTGCGATTAACTTTGGATGCGCAGGACTGTGTATGTCCTTTGAGCTCGCCGAGTTTATTTCATGTCTTTGCGTTCATCTGGATTAGCATAGTACGCAAACCGTCAGCGCCAGGCAATCCTTTACAGGTATCATGAAACAACCGGAGATAGTTTCGTTTGACGCGGGGTTTGCTGGAGGTCTCCTTATTCCCAAATGGCCGAGACTGGTGTATGTGTGAGGCCTATAGAGGCCTATATGAGGCCTCTATATGTATATAAGGCATATGCTGGCCGCAAGAGTCGTTATGCTAGCAACATATGCCAGCATAACGAGTCGTTATGATAGCAACATATGCCAGCATATGCTAGCAACAATAGTCGTTATGCTAGCCGCATAACGACTCTTGTTGTTTCTTTTTTCTTGTCCTTGTGCGAGATGTGCTCCGCTTTATTTTTCTCTGGAGGCAGTTGAGACCTTGTGCTTTCCCGTATTTTCCATAGGTTTGCAAGCCTTAGCATCAATCATAATTACGGCTTCGGTGAACGCTTCAATATCTTATAAGGTGACACCGACTCATGACTCCGTAAACTGCGTTATTAAAAAAATACTATATATATTATTTTTTCTATCTATTTCCATAACTCTTAGTCGTAGTTGTTTTAAGTTTTTACCTTTTTGTTCCTGTTTTTCGGCGCACTCCCAGTGTTGCTCCTGGGCCCATTAAATTGACTATTTATTGATTGATTCATTGAATATGAGAAGAAGCATAAATTAAAGTCAACCTTTCATTTTCTGTTTCTCAATTTCGCGACGAAACCACAGCGCTAGTGCGTTAACTTGACGTCTCGCATTTCGAAATATTGCTTCTTTTTTTCACATATGGGCTGTTGTGGCTCGTCATTAAAAGTTCTTGAAACTTATTGCTAAGTTTAGTTTTGCATCTTTCGGAATTTACATCGTAGTCCGTCTTCAACGACGAAAAAAAAACAAGAACAATAGTAACTAGACCCGTGGAGACGCCATCAATATCAATGACGTCACAGCGGCGAGCTGGTGCGGGAACTTCACGGCGGCGTCGCCATGTGTCCCTATCGTTCTCGCGTTTATTTCTGGCTTACCAAGCCTCTCTTCTCATAGTACGAATGGCTTTTTTTTTTCTTTGTATAAGAGTAGTTTACAGATACAGCTTAAATTATGTTTTCTCTTTAGTGTGTCCCTCAAAACGAGGCAAATGCGAGGGTCGCCCGGAAGAAGGGAGCAATGGAAACGAGGAGAACAAACAGAGATGGCACAGCCCGACGTTCGCCCCGCCAGCGCTCGCAGCCGCCGATTCCGGATCGCTATAACACCGCTGGGATTACAAGCGGCGCCCGTAGCCTGGCAACGAGAATGGCCAACGCGGGAGCGCTACACTATATGCGCCCAGGCGGAAGACCGAGCCCGCAACTTCGGCACCGCAAGAAGGCCGCAACGCACGCAAACCCGTACGGCCTTGGTTTCCGCGCTCGAATGCACGGAAAGTAACGGCGGAGAGGAAGGCAAATAAGACGGCGCGTTCCCGGCGGCTGCGGCTGCATGGGAATGTATTCCTCGGCGAGCCCGGGAAGGGTGTACGACGCCTGTGTACGTGGCGAGGCTCTTCTCTCTCTCTCTCTTTTTTTTCTCATATCGCAGTAACAAAGTGTGTGGCTAAATGGGCCATGGGCGCGCGTACAGCGCGTCCTATAGCCAGTAGATAAACAAACTGGATGCGAATTTGGAGGCCGCGATTGCGAAAATAACGCTGCTTCGATCAATTTGAGACCTCCTTATTGGTATTTTTTACAGCGACGTGTTCGAAAATTTTGCAGCATTAGCAGATAAACGTTATATACAGCAAATTGAACCCTAATCTATAAATAATATGTCTAAAGTTCGTCGAATCAAGAAAGAACTACATGTTCATTTTTCATATGCGTTTCCTACCTTCATTGCCAGTTGGCCTTATATTGTGATTAACTAAATGCGGAACCCTAGTTCCTGCTAACGTGCATTGCGCGGGCACGCCCGTGCCTGTGTTCGTGAGAGTGTTTGAAAACTCGAGTATGACTGAAATACCACACCAGAGGGTAGCTCTGGAACACACTCGCCTACACCACCGCAACGAGAGGTCCGTGAAGAGAACCGCGAATCCCCTTTTAAGCTTGAGGACTTGTGCTTTCTGAGTCAACGTACGTAACAGCTCTTGAGCAAGACGATAAGGTTTCTCGGCGGTGCGCCTACACAACGTTTTTTTTAATTTTTTTATTATTCATTTATTTGGCTCCTTGCGACACGTACACCACTCTGTGATAGTCCTGTGATGTTCAGAGGGCCACAGGTGTTTCTGCCCACTGCGCAACACCTGCGCGAACAGCAACAGCGAGCTCGTGCGATCCCTCCCACGCGAGTACAGGCGTCGAAGTGCGATGCCAGAAGAGATCGAAGGCCTGACGACGCGCATCGCTCCCCTTTGTCGACGTGTTCCCCGTTCATCGGAGCGTCGCTGGGCGCCGCCGCACCCTGGTCGCTCGATACCTCGAGCGACGGTCGGGCGACCCCCAGCGGGTCGTGTTCTTTAATCAGGCACCCAATCAGGGAACGACCCTAATTGGAGTAATCCTGCCGGCCCGTTCCGGAACACCGAGAGAAGGGGAGGAGATCGGAAAGGATAGCTCGCTGGAGGCCGTATAGGGCACTGCGTCACGATAGCTTCGGTGACTTGTTTGCCCGGAGACGGAGGTCAGCCGTTGTCACGCGACGATTCTGTCGTAGACTATTACTGCGGCGAATTGATGAGACCGGCATTTGATATCTGCCGCGTCGCTGGTAGCCAAGCTCACCAACCTTGAGCGATAGTGACTGCATATTCGACTACGCTATGAATGGAGAAGGCTCAAATAATAATAATAATAATAATAATAATAATAATAATAATAATAATAATAATAATAATAATAATAATAATAATAATAATAATAATAATAATAATAATAATAATAATAATAGCCTTTATTGCGAGTTCTTGGGTACATGCATTTATTTCTTGTGAGGTCTGCCGAAGCCTTCCAAGGGCTTGTGTGGCAGAGACCTAACAGTCGCGGCAAAATCACATTAACAGGTTCTCGAGCATAACTAATGCTCCAAAATATAAACTAAAGCTCTTCACCATTTTTAATAACACTTACAAAACAAATTACCAAAAAAAAGCGCAAAACAGAGTGAAAAAGGGGCTACATGTCATCGTCAAACAAAGCACATCACACTATAACATGAATATACACTGTATTAGCACATGTCCTAAAGGAAAACCGCGAAATAGACATAGGTATAATGTCTAAACCAATCGCAATGCTCACACAGACACAAATAAAAGTTAGCTTCATACGAGAATATATTTTTTATATCCCCCTTTTTTAAGGCGCTCTTTAAGCTGGATAAACTTCGTTGCTCCAGTACTGAAGTGGGGAGTTCATTAAACAAATTCGGAATATAATACTGTCGTTGCCCTTTACCATAATTAGTTCTTGTCCGAGGAACAACATATCTGGAGAAATTGCGTAGATTCATGTGTTTTATAGCAGGTACGCGAAAATTTTCGTTCCAGAAATATCGCGGCACAACAACAGAAAGAAACATTGAATCAAAGTTCGGCATTTCCAGAGACCTGAACAAGTTAGCCGTATCAATGTTCGTGTCGTAGGCTACACTCTTTAGAATATTTTGTAATAACCTGTTGGCTTTCCAAAAGCTGCAGCAATTAAAGAAACAGCAGATTCCATATCTTATATGCGAATAAGCTAGCGCATGAATGATCATTTTCTTTATTTTAATAGGAGCATAGCTTCGGACGCGGTAAAGTAAGCACGCAGCTCGTCGAAGTTTTGCACAAATGGAAGCCATATGAACGTTCCATGATAAAGCATTGTCAAAGTGAACTCCTAAATATTTAACACTATCAACATATTCAAACGGTGTACAGTCACAATTCAAACAATCGGAGCCATGCAAAATGACAGGCAAAGTGGCATCAATAACTTTTAAGGGATTTCTGAAACAGACTAATTGCGTTTTTCGCGAAATAACTGTTATTTGATTACATTTACACCAGTCTATGACATTAGCTGCGTCAATTTGAAGCAGAGCAACAGCCCTTTCATATTCCATGTGTCTTGAAACAAGCAATTAAAGTGTCGTCCGCACATTGAAAAATAGTGCTCGTGCCAATTACCTGTCCCAAGTCGCACACGTATAAATTAAATAAAAAGTGGTGACAACACTGAACCCTGTGGTACTCCTGCTGCGAGGTACCGCAGTGTGCTGTGTACATCATTCAAACAAACAATTTGAGAGCGATTCAAAAGATAACTATTAAAAAAATCTAGAAAACGTCCCCGAAAGCCATAGTTGTAAAGTTTACTGCATAGAATACTCAGTTACTGCATAGAATACTCAGGATATATCAAAAGCATTCAACTCAGTTAACGGCCGTACACGGCCGTTAACTGAGTTGAATGCTTTTGATATATCCAAGAAGAGTCCTCAAGCCACCTGGTTTCGTTCAAATGTTTCGTGTAAAATGTCTGACAAAGTTTCAAAAAGTTTCTGCGTACCGCTGCCTTGTACAAAGCCGTACTGTGAGGGTGATAAAATGTGTCCTTATGAACAAAGCTGTCCATAGCCTCAAGAACATGCCTTTCTAGCAGTTGTGCTAAGAAAGGAAGTACGGATATGGGGATAATAACAGAAGGGCTTCGGACGTGCCCTGGGACAAAGAAAATTCGCGAAAGTATACTTATAGGTGTGAAATTGAACAGTGACCAAGCTGAAGACTATGAACGATGGATTATGGAAAACACATGTTATAAGACACTGTTGCAGTATGTCTATGAAACAGGCCTGCATGCTTTCATTTGGTGTCACACTGACGGCAACCAAAGCGATTAAAGAAAGAAATATACCATGCCTTTCAAGCAGATTCACCGAGAGGTGGGCGCCTGCGCAGAATCAAGACGTTTCCTCGTAATCAAGGTCTGCATTTACAAAGCTATTTTTTTCGTAATGGTTCTTTGATATTAGTCGGCCGACATCACTAATGATATGTCTTACAAAGGGATTCGGCTAGAATTTTCTCATGCGAGCACTTCTAGCATAACAGACTTGTGAATATGGACCAACCTGTCTAGCTTACGTTTTATTTTGCCGCTTTTTGCTTCTATATTACGAGGATCCTTGCAGAATCATGTGACATGGTGCAAAAATAATGCCACTGCGATGCTTGGTTCCGACGAGTTCCCTCTTGTCATTGAATAATCTACAATCATCCAAGAATCCAAACCAGAAAATGCGGTTTGAACTTGTGAGAACCTTTTCTTACCTTACTTCCCGTCTTAAAGCTGTCCTGGTTTTCCTCTATCTCCTTGCCATGTTTCTTAAGGAAAACTCTTGGACGCTTGTAACAACGTATATTCTTTGTTGCGTGGACGTCTTACGTGAGCTTTGTGACGCACTTTATCTCATGCTCGAGCGAGAGCAATAACACCTGAACTCTCAAGAGATCCTCTACTCCAAGCTTTTTCCTCCATTCCACCGAGCACAGAGCCGCCCCTCGGTTGAAGAAGACGTTACGCTTTCCAGGAATTGTTGTCTAGTGTGACTGACGCCCGGTGACCACTTCTAATAAAGCGTGGCACTGCCATCCAGTTTCTCGAGTCGAGGTGGAGTGTTCGAGTGGAGGTCGGCGAGAGTGAGGGTATCCAATTAAAGGGCTCGATTTTTTGCTACTTATACAACTTCAAGAAAACTGATAATGAAGCAAGACAAAGCCTGGCAAAAACAATTGTTACGTTTGATTAAAATGTCGATATAATAAGGAAAGTGGAAATGAAAGTGGACGAAAGGTGTGAACAAAAACTTCGCAATCTATTACTAGGTCATCGATCAAGCTATAGTGTGAAAAGGGCAGACAATGACGAAATTAGTATAGGACAGTTGTATCCATTTTCAAGCGACAGCTTTCCTTAGATACTTCGCCCCACTTAGGATGAACGACGGCCGAAAAAAAAAAAGGGGGGGGGGGGGGGGCAGCTTCACACTAGTGATGTCTGAGCAAACAGCGAAGCTGGTGGCCCTTCCCTTAGTTTAGCTTGGCTTTTCATTAGCTTTAACTTAGTTCTCTCTCAAGCGTGGTCGTCTTCTTCCTCAGCTGGCACGTTGCCGCACCTCGGCGCAACCACGCGAACGCGCTCGTTGCATTGATCCCGCGTTCGTCGTCGTCGTCCTCTTCAACATTGGCTCCGTTGCCGCTCATCATTCCAACATAGATGCTGCTGCCGACGCCGAGCGCATTTCCCCGCGTTCGCGCCTAACGCGCCCGGTGTCCGTCACTGCAGCCGATGCCTCTGGCGGCGGCTCGGCAGGTAAACACACCAGGCAAAGTGTCTCCGCGCCTTAGCGACGCGGAGCTATATACTCCGGAGTGACGTCATTGCCTAGCTTCGTCCCCGCGCTGCTGTGGGGAGAAGCTAGGCAGAGCTACGGCGGAGGAGCCAGCGGCGCTGCTGAGGAGGTTAGGCAAGGCGTCGCTAGGTGCCGCTGTCGCGGAAGCGGCGGCGGGGCGAGGAGGTAGCGGTAAAAAGGAGGTAGGAGGTAGAAAGGACAATGGAGATTTACAAGAATGCAAGAAAGAAATTAGAAGGGAAAATCTGTACGATAACACAAAGGGCAGTGCCTTGCTATTTGAGGCTCGAACCACTTGCCTAAGGACCAAAACATACCGGAGCAAATATTCGGAACTAGATGAGACATGTGCATGCTGCAGTAAAGATCCAGAAACCACTCAGCACATCCTGATGGAATGCGACGGGATCCACCCAGCGAGAACCGTAGGTAACGTGCAACTCCCAGAAGCACTTGGGTTAAAAGTGGAAGGAAAAATGAACAGATCAGCCGTAGAGATAAGCAAGAGACGATTAGAGTACTGGTGGAAAAAAAGCAGGGATGGATACGACCTGATCTCTTAAAATCATAGGTAGTGGTACAAGGTAAATTTTTGAAAAAGAAAAAGAATAATGAGAGGTATACTAGATAAAGAACATGTATAGTATACCTGATTAAATCAAGCAGGCTCGGTGACTATTTGTCGCCGCCCCGTTTCAAAGGGGATGCCAATAAATCATCATCACCATCAGCGCTCCGTTGCTAGGCAACGCAGTGAATCATCGCTCAGCGAGGGGGCGTTTTCGATTCAGCAGACACATTACGCCCGGCTTAAACAGCTCTGCTGTTAAAACAACCGGTAGAGGAGTCAACTTGGGGCACTAGGTATGTACTAGCTGCTGTCTTGCGAAGCAGACAATATGTGCCACTGGGTATCTGCATGCATGAAAAGACAACTTGTTCCTAGTAGCTGTCTGACCTAGTAGACAACTTGAGTCACTGCGTATGTAGCACTGGGTATATACCCAAACAGGCAACTTCGGCACTGCGTATGAAATATTGGTATGTGCCCATTCTCCGACAGTCCCCCAGAATTAATGTACCGAGGTGACACATGGGGTTCTTAGCCCTAGACATATCATAATAACAGCTTTAATTGTACACAGAATTACATTCATTGATTTGCATTAAAGCGATAGCTTTCTTTAGCTACTTCGCCCCACTTTGAATGGATGGCGGCTGATCTCGCACGATTAAAACAGAGATAAGAGCAATGAGCGGAGAGAGAACGCGCAAGCGCGGAGGAGGCAAGCAAGGCAGGCTCAAGCTTGCTCTCCTCCTCCCCGTCCTCGCTTTTCTTTTCCGTTGGCGCATGCGCGGGTGACGTCACGCACTATGGGAGGAGGAGGTGAACAGGACGCCAGCTGCGAGCGCCCCATCCGCAACGTACGGACACCTCCGAGTCGTACACGGCCGCTTGATAGATTGCCATTGCAACGAAGTTGCAGCCAGATCACTAGGGAAGGTGGTGGTTGCTACAGAGTTTCAACTGGGGTGCTGTGATTACAACAAGATATAATGTATCGTGGTATCATTTGGTATTGTGGCTGGTAGCGACATTGCCACTTCGTGCGTCTGCTGATGTGTCTATAACGCTCGTGATTGACGAATGGCATGGTGATATGCGGCAGGTTACCTAAAGAGCCATCACTGACTTATCTTGGATGGTTTCTGCCACAATATTTGAAATGTCATGTCTCTGCGATGAGCAGCTAGTATCTCACTTGTCAGTTTTATTTTACTTTACTTGCGTAGTTTGTCCCATGGCATCGGAAGGGAAGCGTATCAAGTGCGTTCAGCACTTGCGATGCGATATAGTAGCTACACTGCAGTGCACTGCACAATGTCACTCTACATGTTAACGAGATCTAAGCTTTCGGGATATCTGTACTCCCGTAAGGCAATTAGTCCGATTACTGGGACCCGTCGCTCATTTTTCTTCTGGATCAATCCAGCTCACTTCCTGCTGGAGCGGTCCATCAAACAATGCAGTGCGTTAAGGAATAGGCCAGTGAATGACACGCACGTTTCTACAAAATATAGTACCTTTAGTCGGGCTAATATATGCTAACTTTGAACCTTTTTACACGCGACATGCGCCAAGACAGTAATACGTAACGTAATCAACAAGATGCCAACACACCATTTGCTCGGTTGTTGCCAGTATATTTTATACCCACGATCGGTTAATTTTATTTCAAATCCCATTCGTGCTGTTGTTTGGACATAAGTCACGAGGAAGAGAGTATGGCATGTACTGGAAGCAGTCCCGAATGTGTCCCTTTGTGGCAGCCAATATTCCCAATACTTGACAGACGCTGCCACATTGTCCGCACACCACCGTCGCGCCTTGGCTAACGCCAGTCTATACTTCGTTCGCGCCAAGAGTGCAAGGAACCCTGCCTTTTCTTCTTTTTCTTCGCGCTGGTCTGCCTCATAATGGCGACGGAGACAGATTGTCCTCCACAAAGAGAGGACGACGAAAAGGTTTCGGTTGTTCAATCCAGCCGCGCAAATAATGGCTGGCACCGAAACGACTCCGCGAGAACTGATGAGGAGGCAGCCTCTATTTGATCCCCCCTAATTACTTCGGAGCTCGTAAGCCGCTGTGCCCCGCCAGATGATTATTGAAGGGGACGCGGTGCGAGGAAGAAACATGTCGAAACAACTCTACCGAGGCAATCACCCTTCAACCTACTCCGTCGCACTCATACCCCCCCCCCCCCCCTGAAATAACAAACAACAAAGAAATAAAAAAAATAAAAAGCGAGTGGTGCTAGTGTTGTTTTCAAAAGTTGCAGCAGCAAGGTCTATTGGGATTAATACTTAGGGAGTTCCTTCGGCTCTTGGCAAAGCACACTGGAAAAGCGCAATAGGTATTTTTGCCTCGCACACTAGACAAATTTGACAAGCCGGTAAAAAAAAAAAAAAATAAAGAACTTGATTGGTTGCTTCACATTTGTTCAATAAATTTACTCAGCTCTAAGTTGGATTCTTCTGTCGTTTCGTGGTTGTTTTTCGTATTTGTAATTCGTGATTATTTCTGAACATCGCCTTATGAGGTACATATAAAAGATTTCTTCGAATACAATTTTCTCCCCCGAATTTCGTCGATTTCCTTCCCCTTAGTCCGGAGCTTGAATTCCTCCGCCTCGAGCACTGCAACACAAGCGTCACCCTTTTCGTAACGCCCACGTCACCATTATGGAAGGGAAAAACAAGGCCCTGCTTAGCGCCAATTCGGATTTCATCGACAGCCACCGTTACCTAAGTTGATTAAGGCTTGCGTTCGGGCTAATCGGAATGACATAATTAGAAAATAGCGCTGCAGAAGTTACCTAAGTTGTTTCATTGTCACCCGCTGATTGTGAAATCAGACGACCGATGTCTCGTGATGTAACGGCACACCATGACTGAATCCTCGCGGAAGCAATTCATTCTCTCACACGCGTTGCTAGGCGATAAGTAGTACGCATCTCTTCACCCCCATGCTCTCAGCAAAGCGTGTCACACGCTCTTTCTTTTACGCCGCCCTTAAAGATGTCAGCTCAGACGTGTCCAAGGAGGATCTCATAGCACACAATCACACACGTAAATTGGTTCTATCCGGAAATCCATACCGAGTAACTTTGACATTGCACAATTAGATAACTGCGCCTCAAATTTCCTCCGAATGCTCGACGCGCTGACGTTCACCAAGAGTATTCGACGAACAAACTCGAGTAACAAAAGCACTTTCCTGTATTGAAAATAGCAGGGAAATTACCGTGGGTCGTCTTATACTCGGTAATATTTAATGGTTTGGAAGTTAGGGATCAACGCATGTCTAAAAAGAACACGTATACGCCCGCAAACACAAAAGCGTAACGTATCTCGGGGATTGGCGAACGCTGAGAGGTTCCCAACTATTTCAGACATCTGACAAGGTATACCACTCAGCCGCTCGAAGCGCGCAAGCGCACATTTACACGCCATACTTAGAATTTGTATGCGTGAAGCCTCTCAGAGAAGGAACCACAGCAACGTGACGCCTGCAGTCGCCTCGAGAAACCTCGTGATACCGATTGCGGACGCGCTTCCTAGAAGAGACAAAATTCATCAAAGAAATACATTCCCAGAAAACGGCTGACAAATAAGTTCGCCACGCGTTCGTCAAGAGGTTGGAGCAACTTCCTCGACTCGAGGAATAACAAACTTGGGAGAGGTTTACTTCTTCTTTGTTTGTCCGTCGCATCTTTTCCAGATCCTAGCACATGCAAATGGACGACATAATGTGGTGACACATCGCCGAAGCGCAGCGTCAAAAAAAAAAAAAAAAAGAAGAAGAAGAAGAAGAAGAAGAAGAAGGAAGGAAGGAAGGAAAGGAAGAGGTGGAGGAGTGGAGGGGGGTTGGGGGACGAAAGAGAACAAGGAAATAGAAAAAAAATTCAGTGTTCATTAAACCTACTCAGAGACATTTAGGATTCCACGTCGAGGGTGTGTAGCGGAGAGGCTAACTCTGTATAGTTGCGAGCAGGGTTGTGGGTAAGGAGGGGGAGGAGGAAAAACATTTATTAAGAGAGAAAAAAAAGCACAGGCGTAGGAAGGCGGTGGGGAGGGGGGAGTTGAGTGTGTAAGAAGGTAGTATACTCCTTTCGGCACCGCCACAGTATTATTCCGATGTATAAACATCGGATCGCTCCTGCACTTCTCATCTTCGGGCCGAAAAAGCGCATCGCCAATGAAGCTCGCTGTTTGCTTAAGTGGCACGATCCTCGTTCTCGGGCATCGGAAATCAATATGCACATAAAGATCGCATATATGAGGACGCGGCGTTTCCCACTGGGCTTCTCGGCGTGTCGCCGCCTCCGCCGCCGCGTTTTCCCGTGGGACGCTCCTTGAACGCTTCCGCCAAACTTGCGCACTGCGGCCGCCAGAATGAAGATGATAAACAAAAGAAAAACACGTAGGAGTGCCTCTCTTCGCGACCAGCAAACAAAATAGGGAAAAGCGCAATTAAAAGCAGCTAGGCGGAGCACGAAAGAAATATTTAAAAAGTTGGAGTACACTTAAGCTTCGCCCTTAAGAATGGAACGCGATAGCATTATTGGAAGCCATTAACGCCGCCACTGACACCGTATTTTCTGCGACATGGGGCCCGATCAAAACGAATCAGCAGGCGGAGTCCCAATTTGACCTGCCTAGGATGCGAGCGCCGTCTGGATACCATTTTCGCAAGTAAAATACCCGAATGCGTGGCTCAAGGTCAGGTAGAAAGGCTGGAAAAGGGGTTTGAGTTTCTACGAGTTTGCTACGAGTTGAGTTGCTACGAGTTTCCTCTTAGCAGAATTAGGTTTTCTCGTACATTCAAATTACAATCCGACGCCAATTGGTAAACAATCTGACGGCGAATCCGACGCCGAATGGTAGATTCATACATTATCATTTTTCTGACGGATTTCACTGTGAGAAATTCAATTTTTGCACACCAAAACCTTGCACCACGTGGAGGACCTGCGCAGTCGGGGTGGTTGGGGATGATTTTCTCCGCCACATGCCGACATTGCACGCCGGTTGCCGACGCCGGATTTTCTGCGACACGGGGCCCTTAACGCTACCGCGTTAAAACTAAGCCGAGGCGTGCTCTGTCCTATTTCAGCAGTTCAGAGTTGCAGAAGTTAAGCGCTCCGTTCGCCCACACCATGGAGTCGGATGGACAAGGACGCTCGCCCGATAAGAAAGGCAAAAAAAAAAAAAGAGTCGCAGTTAAATTCGTGGACAGCTATACGAAGTAAGGATAGTAGATTTATCGGCCTTATAACCTTGTAAACATAGGCGTACTAACTAAATTAACAAGAATGGTGTCACGTGCGCACAAGATACAGCGGCCCGGGCGGGCGGGTGCGCGCGGCAGTCCGGTCTCCCCCTCCCCCCCGGTACACGGCACGTTTCCTCCCGGCTTTCCTTCCTTGCGTGTGCGAGGTTGACTATCACACGCTTTCACTCGCACATACAGCATACGGCGCGCGGCGACGATTTTATCACCCTCGAAACTCATACGGAACCTCACGGCGATTGCGACGGCAGAAATGCGCCTGGACTGCCCATATAATTGCTATCGCAATAAAACGTTGAACGTTTACTTAGCGTGCTTTCTTTTCCAAAAGTACACTACGAGTGGTTGTGTATTCCCGGCGTGTTGTCTCGCGCGTACTCTTCACGCCATGCGATAATCCCGCTGTTGTCGTCATCGAAGAGAAAGAGACGTTCTTCCTTAAATGCAGGACATTTCTACTGAGCACGCTATATCACAAGTGTGGTGCAGGATGTCACTCGCTCATAAACAGTACGTACGTATACGCAGCCTACACAAGCACAAGTGGTAATCGGCAAATCGAGTGTCAGTGGCAAAGGACACTGTCTAGAAGGAAGACCATGGCTCCTACCACGCACTAACTGGGTTTGCAGCAACCCGGAGTCCTTCTCGAGATTGGAGCCAGAGGAAGCCAGCCCGAGCCGAAGGCTCAGCTGCTCCCAGCGCAATCGGAGGGGCCACGTGACTGGAATGATGTCGCGCTCCCGGCTCGACGAAGAGAGCTCCTCTAAGCGCTTTGGGCTGGGAGCACGGCGCTCTGAATGAACAAGGCGAATGTCTTCTGGACGCTCGAAGGCGACCAGTCGAATGCTCAATAAGAGCCCCTTCATTGCGCTAAGCTAAACCCTACCAGCGCTTCTCCGAGGCTCCACTACATGGTGCAGCCCACATGAAAATGCGTGAGACGAGCATTAGCCTCTTCTGTGGGTAACGCAAGCTAACGCACATTTGGGCGGCGATCGCGGCAATTTTTTCGCTTAGCGCGAGATGGAGGAGTCAACGCAAGCTGACGTTACACCGAAAATGCGCCGGAAATCTGTTTCATGCGGCTACCACCTTAAAATATTCCATATTTTCCTTGAGGCCTTGGTCATTTATAAGTTGAGGGAAGATTTTCAGTCATGAGAGCTTCTTGTAAGCTGCGTTTTCTGCCGTTACGCACGTGAGAAACGTGTCCTTATTGGATCATTCACCTGGTAACGTCACACGGCGCGCCAATCACTGCACTGCAGTGTTAATTCAAAGTTACGAGCAGAATACTCAGCAAACAGGACTCCTGGGGCCAAGTTCACAAATGTTATCGTTGATAAGTGTTGTTTACTATTTGCTGGTCGCATTCGTTAATACGCGTAACATCACGTTTGATTAGCATCTACTCTGACAAACAGTTTGGGCGTAAGAACTTGTTCCTTACTGAATACGGACTCGAAGTAGTTCGGCAGCCAGAGCTGTTCGCAAGAACAAGCACCAGCCAATCGTGATACTACACATGAGCGAACGTGGTTGGATAATTAGAAACAAGGTCTGTATTCGCGAGACTTATCCTACGTATAACCGCCATCCACAATTGACTATCGCCGCACCGATCGTCGTTGTACCACGCCGATCTCTCCCGTGTACACTGGACACCAATCGCCATCCAATAGGAAAATCCCATGACGTAAAAGAAACGTTGTGAATGCGAGCTTAATTTCTACGTAAAAAGGGGCTTCGAGAACTCAGCCCGACAAATTCTGGAAAGTTTCGCGCGTAAAATTTAACAGTGTTCATTTGACCAGCCGCCTTCGCCATTTTTATGGCTCACCATATCACGGTTCATCGGTCCCTGTTTTTACGAACAATTTATTAGCGCGTGCGATGCCGCTGGGCTCCCGTAACTCGCAGACGCTATGTTTCACAACACTGCACGGTACTACACCACAGGGCGATCGAGTGAGTGTTGGTAACGCGAAGAAAGGCCAAAGTGGCGTGAGCATCCTTTCAAGCTTCTCTCCGGCGGCCGCCTGGGACGGGAGAAGAAAGAAAGGTCGAGTAAACATCACCCGGCCGGATGTGACGTTCGTGTGTCGAAAACAAATGTGGCCAAATTAAGAAGAAAGCATTATGATAAACTTTGCTCTTTATACGGAGCTCGGCGGTGACTCTCGAGGCACTCGAAAGTATAACGACAAAGAGCAGAGGTTGCAACAAGACGCAGGCTCTCAGAAGCCTGCACGTTGCGCTAAGACGACCACGGGTTGCCCGCCGGCTTAAAGCGGTTGAAAGCCGGCGAGCCAGCCCCGTCTCCTATTCAGCGTAATGCTACTGCTTCTTCTCCGCAAAGTGCGGTCCATCAGCTTTTGTCTCTTATTTTGTAGTATATTTTCTGTTGTTTTCGCTAACTCTGCTAGATTCTGCGCGTGTGCGCGTGGTTCGCAATGTGTCAAAGTCATCTAACGGAATATAGCGTATGCACCACATTTCTTCGTTGTTTCTTGTAAAACCTAGCGTGTCCTTTACGGCGCTGCGCGCCTTTTGTATACCCCTCGCGATTTAAGATGACTTTTAACTTTTACAACAATATTCGGTTTTCTTTAATATCGAAGCTCAAGAGCCAAGACACGAGTAAGGTCTTCACCGGGCCATTTTATCCGCCTCAATAAAAAGGACAGCAGGAGAGACCTGCTCGTATCCAATTCAGTATAAATCCAATGAGTTCTGCCGCAAGCAACTTGTCCTGTTTACACCGTGAAAAATAAATAAGCTCGAAGTGGTGGAATCCATATAGATTTTTGCTTAATCGTGTTGCACTTTGCACACAGGAAGCGGAGCAGACGAAAAATGCGCAAAAACAAAATTAGCTATATACCTTGTGATACAGTTAATGCCAAAAGTGTGGATGGAAAGAATGAGTGCAATAAGGCAGCCAGCCCTGAAGGCACCCTGGCATTCAAGGACTGCACTAGAGGCTTGCGCAATATTTTGAAAAGGCAGCGGCGAACTTCGCCGACCTTTTATGACGACTGGTTGTGGGTCTCACTTGCAGCTTTCATACGAGGCTCAGGCGCCGGAAGACAAACAGTCTAGCTCCGAGATACAAATACGGAGTCACTAAAACCTACGTGGCTCTGAGAACAACAAAATATAACAACTGGAAGTCAAGGTTACCATCGGAAGCATTGAAAAGGAAAACACTCGGAATCGTGGGTGCGAAAGAATGTTGACCTTAACACATATAGTTCTACAGGCTTTCAGTTAGACAGGCGCCAACATTATTTCTAACATACAAGCTTCTACTTCAGCAAGCGTTACTGAATTCGTTGAGTGTTTTTCCAAGTTATTAAAGACTTACTCCACGCCATCCACTACCCGATGCTGTTAACTAAACAATACAATAATAGCAGAGCTTGTATAAAAATAATTCTTCACATGCTTTTCGAATTAAGACGTTTCTATTTCCTTTATTCAATTGCAGCGAAGTGAACATCCGCAAGGAGCCTAAAAGATTTTATTTGGAAGGAGTAATCCAGAGCATCAAATCGATGTATAAGTGGGACATAGCTGATAATTGACGAAGTTATTGTTTCATCTCCATTTCAGCTCTTTCATTGTTGTGATCAAAACATCGCGCTCGTTAACTACTGTCTTCCCTTTTAAATATTCTCTAGAAAGGGAAATAATGCTTGGCATTAACAAAAAAAAAAAAACGTCGCAGTATAGCCCAGAAGGCGAGACATTGATAGCGATAGCAAAGTATTAGACAAGTACACGGATTAATATTCACAGCTTTTTCGGCTATATAAATTGCCGTAAACATGCGCTTACTAATTAAATTAACAAGCGTGCTGTGCCGCGTCCGCAAAGGCAAACATAAACAGATCTCACTCGATGACCGCGACCACTCGCAGTCACAACGCTGGCGTGATGAAGCGCGCCAGCAGCAGGGAGCAAACCCTTCGTGCTGCCTCTCACTTCACCGCGTCTTCAGAACGTAAAATTACACAACTTCCAAACTAGGCGCGCGGGACCACAGCCACCAGCCATCTCGGCTCGTACTTCATCTTTGCACACGCTGCAGATTACATCCAATGTACGACCCGTGGGACGCGTATATGCACTCAGCCGCGCGGGCAGCCACGGTTGGGCCATAAGAGGAGACACGCGCTCAGCTGCCCTCCCCCTCCCCCTTTCGCGCGCGCTTGATCACGTGACCTCCAATACCGAGCGCGCTTGAAGACGGCGCTGATCAAGCCACCATCCTTTTCGGCTCACCATTCGCACGTTAACAATTTTTTTCCCGAAATACCTTTTTAAAGCATTTATTATTTAATGTAGCGAAGGGTGTTTCAACAGTGCCTACAAATGTTGTCCGTTGAAGGGTTAAGAGGTCACCGGTGAATAAGACATAATGTGGCTATTATGTTACCTCCCTACTTTAGTTTCCATTGGAAGCTTAAATCCCCCGGTTCTAGATCAATCTCCCGAACCCCAAACGGCCTGCGACAGCTCCTCAGAACCGAAGCCCTTCAACCACGGAAAGCGGGTGAATTCTTGTAACGAGAGCTGTGGGGTGCAATGTTAAGATCCATTAAAAATGCACCCTATATATATGCGGCCCCCATGTCTTTTTGTGCAAAGCAAAGCTGCAGATAACTAATAAAATTTTTGGGTACTCTAATAGGACGTGTTATAGAAGACCTGCTTACAGGCCTTTTTACCATATGTTAAGAAATAAAAACGAAGAAAGAGGAGGTATAGGCTTGCGCTCAACATAGTCAGAAATATTATGCATGCAGCTCCACTCACAAATGAGCAAAGTGCTCTCTAATGCAAACTTTATCAACGCTTCATTGCCTTAGCGGTTCCCTTGGTTCCTCTTTCCCACCGAACACGACGCGTTACATTCTTTCAGAGAAGGCAGCGAGAGAACATTGAGTTTGCTTCTTAATAAAAGGGGCGGGGCGTGGAGTTAAAGAACAGCACATCGGTGAACGCACAGCCCTGTTGAACCTTCAACGCTTTGATGCCTCCATAAAATAAAATGCTGAAAGTTTGGAAGTGTGTCCGTATTAGCCACGAGGGTTTCCAAGAGCATGCTGGCTCACGAAAGTCTTGCTTAATAATCATAACATAATCACGGCTTGTAAAACACAGTTTAATTTCTCTGAATTTTACAGGTCTCTATCATTAAAAACGCTTGTAGAGTTCCAAGCAATTTTTATGCGCTGAAATCACGGCACGCGTAAATGTCTTTTCGTGGGTCAATTTATGAAATTGCGCAGTTGAGCTAAATCCGTCTTACATTGTTAAGTGGTCGAAGTTTTGCTCACGACAAAACATTTTCATTGTTGCAGTCTGGTATAGAGCTGTAATAAAAATAACAAGTCTTTCCAGGTGGTTACTATATTAGCAATTAATTTGTTCTAAAGCTCTCTAGATATTAAACTGCGCATCAACTTTATCGGAGATAAATATAAACGTCGGCTGAGTGTGAAAAGAAGCTATATTAGGCATCATTAGTGACAGGTCAGAAGCACTCCCACCAAAATAATGTCATTGATGTGCTTCCTAACAATTGCAATCATGGTTTAGGGGCGCTATAACGTAAAATGATTAAAACTGTTTTGATTCCAAACTCCTGACGTCAAATTTACGTAACCACCGACGCAAGTATCGGGCGGTTACCCGCAGCGTTGTCTGAACAACGCAATCAAACACTCTCCTCGTTTATAGGAGGTCACCTTTGTTCGCTTTCAAAAGCAATAACATGTCTACACTCAGCGGTTTTTCTCATCTAATTGGCTGACAAGAGGCGAGGAGCACGCTCTAGTGGAGAGGGTTTCGATGGGACCGAGCCAGCACAGTGAAAATAGATAACCGCATGAAGAGGGTGGTGCTGGCTTCTCCGATTGGTCCGCTTCGCCTTACTTAGCTTGCGGTGGCTGATGGAAAATCGCGGCGGCGTGCAACGGAAGGATAAGAATGCCACTAAAACGGATCCTCAGCAAGGAAGAGTTGGCAGAGCGATGTCGTATGCATGCCGAAAGGGCTCGATAACATTTTACTGCCGCGCAAAAAGGTTTATCATGAGCAAATGGCAGGTGCGAGTATAGCGAGGGCCTGAGCGATCGGCGGGCAGCCATCTTCTATTCCTTTCAGAACGGGGCAGTCTGTATAGCCATTCAAAAAATTTTTCAGTTTTGTTTGGCATATTTGCATTTTTTCGCATACACGTCGCTTTGACGTGGTGAGATTTCGCGCTTTTGTGAGGTCGTGTGACAGACAGGCGAAGAGGGCGTAGCCAGAAAACATTGGACCAATAGCAGAGGGCTAACGGTGAAAAGGCGTCGAATCAGGAATGATTATTTTTCGTTTGTGTGGTTTAATCACGCATAATCAGTGTGTACACGTTATATCAGATGGGGAGCTATCGCGGTTTTCGTGACGTCGCGTGACAGACAGGTGAAGTTGGGAGTGGCCCGAAAATGTTTTGACCAATCGTGGAGGCTGATTGCAGAAATTGGAATCAAAACAGTTTGGAATCATTTTACGTTATAGGGCCCTAGGTTCACATTTTATTGCGATAGCAATTATATGGACACTCAAAAGCAGATTTCTGCCGTCGGCGTCGCCGTCGCCGTCGCCGTGAGGTTCCGCATGACGTCAATGGAGATGAAATCGTCGCCGCGCGCCGCCGAACGCTGTATGTGCGAGTGAAAGGGTGCGAGGGGCGCGCGCTTTCACGGGGAGTGAACGCACGGCGGTGAACAAACGCGCGTTCTACGCCGTGCTCCCTTAAGGGCTGCAGAAGTAGGCGTCTCTTTCCTCCTTTACAATCACCATATGTGTAGAGCAAACGCGCCTTCTTCAGACGCGCGAGAGGCCGTGGGGGATGGGGGGAGGGGGAGGGAAGGGAGGCGACGTTTAGCTGCGGCACCAAGTGCCTATTTATATCAGAGGCTCCGGCAACAGTCACCAACGTCGCACGCATTTTCAGCGAACGCGGGGAAAACGCCGACGGCGTCGACAACAGTTCTGCGTGTTGCCGATGCTGCTGCATGTCCAAGTTTATACAGCTGATAAAGCTAATATCATTACTCCGTATAGCTCTCTACAAATTTGCTATCGCAATTTATGCTTCGCCTTTCAGGTGAAACTGCGACAATTTTTTCTACAGTGAGCGATCGTTGGCTGTAGTAAACGCAATGACGTGAATATTGGAGCAAGAAGTGGACAGTTTTAATTCTGCCTGGCAAAAGTGTTGAAGTATAATGCGCACGTGGTGTTGGCATGCACAATAGTAAGCTCAAACATGCAAGTCCGCGCTCACAGGCATTACGACAAGAAAAATATAAATACGAAAGTTTCAATCTATATAGCGAGCATCTTAATATCTCAAATTGTTGTATTTCGTTACACAAATGTACATTACTATTTAAAAATGTCGTAGTTTCACCCGAAAGGCGAAGCATCAATTGCGATAGCAAATTAGTAGAGAGCTATACAGAATAAGGATATTAGTTTTATCAGCTGTATAAACTTGGACATGCAGCAGCACCAGCAACACGCAGAACTGTTGTCGACGCCGTCGGCGTTTTGCCCGCCGAACGCGCGCGGCGTTGGTGACTTGCCGGTGCCTCTGGGGGCGGCTCGGAGGTTTCCGAGGAGATCAGAACAGGACACTCGTCGAGCAGCGTCGGAAATCTTTACCACATTCTCACCTCGCAACGTTTTTATTGCGATAGCAATTATATAAACACTCCAAAGCGCATTTCTGCCGTCGGCGTCACCGTCGCCGTGAGGTTCCGTATGACGTCAATGGCGATGAAATCGTCGCCGCGCGCCGTATGCTGTATGTGCGAATGAAAGGGCGCGAGGAACACACGCTTTCACGGGGAGCGAACGCACGGCGGAGAGCAAACGCGCGTTCTGCGCCGTTCTGCCTGAAAGGCTGCAGAATTAAGCCTCTCTTTCCTCCTTTACATCACCATATATAAATATAGAGAACAAGCGCGACTTCTTCCGTCGCGCGAAAGGCCGTGGGGGAGGGAGGTGAGGCGACGTTTAGCTGCGGCACCAAATGCCTATTTATATAAAAACGTTGCGAGGCGAGAAGGTGGTAAAGACTTTCGACGCTGCTCGACGAGTGTCCCGCTCCGATCTCGTCGAAAAACTTCGAGCCGCCCCCAGAGGCACCGGCAACAGTTTCCAACGCCGCGCGCGTTCGGTGCGAACGCGGGCAAAACGTCGACGGTGTCGACAACAGTTCTGCACGTTGCTGGTGCTGCTGCATGTTCAAGTTTATACAGCTCATAAAACTACTATCCTTCCTCCGTATAGCTCTCTACTAATTTGCTATCGCAATTGATGCTTCGCCTTTCGGGTGAAACTGCGACATTTTTTATATAAATACGCATTTGGTGCCGCCGCTAAACGTCGCCTCCCCTCCCCCCCTCCCGTCTCCCCCCCCCCCCCCGACCTTGCGCGTGAAGGAAGAAGTCGCGTTTGCTCTATTTATATGGTGATTGTAAAGGAGGAAAGAGCAGCCCTTCAGGGAGCACGGCGCAGAACGAGCGTTTGCTCTCCGCCGTGCGTTCGCTCCCCGTGAAAGCGCGCGAAGGACTCGCACATGCAGCATACGACACGCGGCGATGATTTCATCGCCGTTAGACGTCATACGGAACCTCACGGCGACAGCGACGCCAGAAATCCGCTTTGAGCGTCCATATAATTGCTATCGCAATAAAAAATTCGGCAGGAACCCATTTCACGATGACTATCGACGGTAAAGCGCTTAGCATTGAATCAATATAACGACACAACCTACTGCCATCGTCGAAAAGACATGTATGAGGGGCGTACTGCAGCGGCTCTCCTCTTTCGCGCTTCCCTAAGAACACTCGGCGCCATCTAGCGCCCCCGCCGCGAAGCCTGCGCATGGCCTCCGAAATGCATGACGTGTCGGTGCGTGCGAATGCTTAGAAACGCGTCGTGCAGCAACCACGCTCCTCTCTCGCTCTTCTTTCTGGACACGCTGCGCCATCTAGTGGCATATAACAAGGGTTGTTCGTTTTCTGCTAAAAAACGATTTTGCCCGATTTTTATACCCCGAACACGCATCAGTAGAATAGAGTTGAATACAATTTCTCCCCGAATTCCGAAACCACATACCAGCCTATTTTTTTTTTAACGCTGCATGGAGTTTGCGGTGCAAACGTGCCTCGGGACAACGAAGTTAGATCCCGTTGGCTTAAGTGAACTCCAGTGACCTATATTCCAGTGCACAAGCTGCGCGCAGCACTGTGGACGCTACTCGGCTCTCAACCAACCGACCAACGAGTGCGCCTAACTCTCAGTAATTCATCATGACATTCTACAGAGGCCGGCTGAAGAAAGAGACAATAGGCGTAGGAGTGTAACCACCTCGGCACGCCGCGTAGCTTCGGCCCTGCTGCACGCAGCTTGCGAAATGCACTATCGATCCCCCTTCGACGGCGCACAATAGAAGGGAAAGAGAAGGGGGTTGTTTAAAATCGATGACCAGCTTTTCGTGAACAAAATGTTTCGTTTCTTAGAAGTTATGAATGCTCTTTACTGTCGTTATTACTCATTAATTTCCAAACAAACGCCGAACTTCGCAGTATTTGCTAGAAAACCTCGATGTCCCCCCGATTACCAGCTTGAAGCAGATCTCTAGTTTAACGCGTTAGCATAAGGATCTCGTCATACCCTCAAATAAAAAGAAAGAACTCGAATTTACTGTACTACTTAGTACATTTGTAAACATAGCCCGAAAAAAAATTTTCAGAATGGTTAAAAAAAGCGATTTCTCCCCGATTATCAACTTGAAAAATAGCACCCAATTTTTAACCCCCGAATTTAAAAAAATATATATAAACCCGAAAACTAACAACCCTAGATATAACCAGTGCATTCATTGCACCTTGTTGGTACGAAAGCGTTGGTGTGAAAGACATTCATAGATTTTTTTGCAGGTGTTGCACGACAAGCTGCAAGAGTAGCTTTTTGGGAAGTGTTGGCGTTCTCTGCATGCCGTAAGGCTGCGATTGTAAATGTCACGCTATGAATGCATTAACATTCCTTGGGTACTTGATGCACTCCTCGTAGGCTATCTATCTATCTATCTATCTATCTATCTATCGATCTATCTGTCTATCGTACGCCGGCACCGGCGCGCCGCGCTACTCGTCTCAGAGGCTACACTCGCACTTCTCGGCAGCGCCACTAGATGGCAAAGCGTGTTCAGAAAGAAGCGCGAGAGAGGAGACAGGTTGTCGCATGACGCATTTCTCACCGTTCGCACTCAGCGGTCTGCCATGCATTTCGGAGGCCACGCATCAGGCTTCGAGGCGGCGGGGCGAGATGGCGCCGAGTGTTCTTCGGGAAGCGCGAAAGAGGAGACCCGCGGCAGTACACGCCTCATACATAACTCGTTTCGACGGTGGCAATGCCACGAGTCCGCTATATTAAAGCGATAGCGTTAAGGGCATCGTGTCGCAGAAAATCCGGCGTCGGCGTAAGCGCCGGCGTCGTTGGCGGAAATAATCATACCGAATCGCATCATCCCGAACCACTCCGACCGGGCAGGCCCTTCGCGTGGCGCATGGCGTTAGTGAACCAAAATTTAATTTCTAAAATTTCTCAACCACAACCTACAGACTCAGTGACAGCGTCGGATTGTAATTTGAATATACGAGAAAAAAGACTGATCAGCAGCCAGGGATCTTTGAACGCTATCACGTTCCACTCTTAAAGGCGAAGCTTAGGCGTACTCTAAATTTTTTTTAGTCAGTGCTAACGCATTAACTACGACAGTCATCGTCAGATGGGTTCTGCCGCAATTTTTATTCATAATTTGATTTCGTCATCAATATATTACATCTGAAGTCCTTAAAGATTCCGTTTTTAAATTATGGAATTTATGCTGTTTAATCGATGAGCCAGGCTTTCACCTATCTAGAACGGTCGTTTCAGCGCATTAATCTGCATATTCCCGTTGCACTATCATCGGCGATACTCGTGCATGCACCGCCATGCCTTGAGGGAGTAAGAGTGTCACGCCGCTCTCGTAGCTCACAAGAGGGATGACAGCCTCTTTCCCTCCTTCTTGAGACCCAGCAAATCGACTGAGGAGGTCAAAGACGTCTATGACCTTGCTAGCTGTCGGCACACGGTCTACGTTTGCGTCCGTGTCGTCGTCATTTTCTAACACTTCTTCTCTGTCGGCAACAAGCTTCACAACGTCCTCGTCATCCAAATTTTGTGTTGCGTCCATGTCTGCGCTGGCATCAGCGCTTACGCAGTCGGCGAAGTACACGGCTGCCGGGTAGCTATGGCGTTTTTAGTTGTTTTTCCGCCTGTTTTCTTCGGAGTGGCTTGGTAAAATCGTGGGCGATTGTTAATTGTCCTTTGTAAGATTGAATTGGTAAAGTCATTATACCCAATGGAAAAAATTTGGGTAACTAGAAGTTCTTCATAAAATCTAGAAATTGGTAAAATCTGGCTTCGTAAAATTGTGGGTCAAACCTTTCATAATCTTATTCTTCTGTATGTGTTATTGTTAGACATTTGAATAGGCTTTATTTTGACTGGCGGAAACAGTGCTTTTCTGTGCAAAAAGCTGAATTTTCTGAACTGCTGAACCGGTAGGAAAGTACTACTAAACTGCGCTGATTATAAGATCAGTATTCACAAAGTTCTTCGCATGAAAGATAATTTAGTATGCACGACGTCGACCAATAGCGATAACAAACATATCATTATCGCAGGCGGAAGGCCAACGGCGAAGGGTTCTTAAGAACAAAACGGTTTACAAATGCAGCTCTGAGTATTCGGCGTCACATTGCTAGTTGCCCCACTAACTTCGCTACCTTAATCCCGACACATACGTTTCCCTGTTGCGTAACCTGTTTAATGAATGAATGATAGACAGAAGAGATCAACAATCGCTCCACCGCCAAACACTTCTGGCGCAGTCAGAAACGACGCATTTCCATCCTAATATCCCGTAGGCATTTCTTAGCTACGAAAGGAGAGGTATTTACGGAGACATAGCGGCACGAATAGCGAGATAGCGCATACAGCTTATCTCGAGCTCCAGAAGTGTGTTTCCTTATCCTTCAACTATTTCAAAACCGCACGAATGAAAATGAGTTGCCTAATGCGAATCGATACTCGTAACTCTTCATCTGCCTCACATCATTAAAATCACATCAAGGGAACTCATCTCGAGCTTGCTTCATACATTGTATTCTTTCCAACTTTATCGTCTCTACGGCACTTAGCTGCACGCTCGCTCTCGTTTACGACAGCTGTGGTCGATTTGCTAATGCTGTTTGCTAGTTTGCTAGTTTCAAACGCTGTTTGTTGCTAGTTTCATTTCTCCTTTTCTCTGCGCTGTGTTACAAGGAATCGAAGTGTTGGTAAAGCATGAATTTGACCATCAATTTGTGTCTCCAATAAATTTCTTAGGAACAAGTGCGATCATCGGAAACGTTTTTTTTTTTTTTCACGGGCATTGCTGTCCACTGAATATGCAACTGTCCTCCGCACAAGAGAACGCCGAGGCATAAATCTAGCATTACATTGCGAGGCCGAATGCCTAAAGAATCCGTTCCGAAAAAAAAAAGAGGGAGAGAGACAACCGCTACTATCTGTTGCAGGAATTCTAAATGCACTTTCATCTCAGCAGGAAAGAGCGCCTGCATTACTTACTAATAAGGTACCATTAGTTCAAACAGTTCTAACGAGGTCTAAATCATCTGTGGCCTCCTAACACTCGTTGAATTTTAAAGCTATTTCAATTTAGCGTACCGTGCAGTACATTTATATGCGTCAACTATAGTACAGGGTGTCTTATCTTTTTTAATTAAGATTGAAATCTGAGGAAGACCAACCATCGAGACCTACAATCCATCTAGAGCTTATCAGGGTGTACCCGTTAGCTTTAGCCAATGCTTTAAAATATGCCTAACGCCTCTAGAAGGACGCGACCAAATGCGTGTGGTAAGCTATTGTATGTAGCAACTCAGACAATTTTTTGTATTCTGCTTAATTGCATATTTATTCATAATTAATTAATACCTTTTAAAGTATTAACTTAAGGCAGAACATTCATTGGGAAAGTTGTAGGGCGTTTTAGAAAACGTCTAATTCAACAGCTTCTAACTTCCTAATTGTTAAGTAATCACTTTTATTGCGTCCTAACGAAAGCTCGTAAAATATGAAAAAAATGAACAAACATGCATGTGGCATGCCCGCTTGTGTGCCACGATTGCAGTGCTCTCAAACGTGGCGCGTTAAAACGAACAGCGCATCAGGCCTGGTGTGGTCACCACAGTTGTATGGTCCCCACCACCTATATGGTCACCACGGTTATCATATTCGCAGCAGCGCAGAATGCATACAGGTCTATATTTGAGGGAGGCACGCGCTTCCTTCATAATTGTCATGAAACGCCGTGTTAGGTTTCTCGTTCGTTTTCTTCTTTCAGAATAGGCTCCAAAGCTTTTGTTTCTTGTTTCGTTTTAAGGGCTAAAAAGAAAAGTGGAAGGTCGTTTTTTTTTTTTTTTAGATTCGGTTATCCCACGATAACAGATATACTACTCAGGCAAGAACGAAGAAGGGAAATAAAAAGCAAGAAGTAAATATCAACACGCACTGCACCACACGAACGCAAGTGAGAAACACAAACAGCGTCAAAACAGACAACACCTAAGGCAACGGTCCAGCACCCATCACGCAGGAGGTAGGTGGGGTGCCCCACAAGCTTTTTCGGGCATATCGCAATATAGCATCTGTATTCGCCCATAAACCTGACTGCGCATATGACAACACAACCACGACATGAAGACGTTCAAGAAAGATGAGACAGAGAATAGTGCAGAGCAGCCGAATCAGGTAACGTAACTCATACGCACGCCATGAGAATATGGTCGATTAAGAAAAATCGCGAACGGCGCTTATCGCACACCTGTGCTCATCAGGACATCACCACGCAGTATAAGCAATTTACCCACTGTGTGAGGAGACGGGGATGAAAACGCTAGTCCTTTAAATTCGACTGGTGGCATTATTGTTAACGTCACAGCGCATAAAATAGGGTTCGGCGCAAGAGTTCGGACCATGCACGCCAGCCGCACTCGACATAACGACCATGTGGAGCCTTATAGAAGATGATGCCACTGCTCACGAGAAGGTCAGGAGGGTTGAAAACAACCCAGAGAAAGAAGTAGAAAGAAGCCTTGGGTGATAACGCTGACAGCGTTATGAACAGCCAATCTCTCTTGCGAGCATATAGGGCATGTTTTGAGGCCACAATCTATAAACAGCGGCGGCCGTGGGAGCAGCCAACATCAGCATATGCGTCGTAAAAGTGACGAGGCGGCACGGCCGTCAGGCGCGTGGGTTGTTCTGAGCTCGCGCAACATTTCTGTGTGGCTTGACCTAGTTTCCTTCATCTAGGGTTCAAACTAATCTCAGCTCAAACCTATCACAGTTAAACAACCGGTTCGAGTGCACGCAACCATCCTCTCGTTTATGCGTCCACATAGGCATTTCCTGACACTTCCATGCTTAAAATACGCGGCCTCTCACCTTTTCCCAGCTGGTTTAGAAGCCAGCTTGGTTGAATTCGTTTACCAATAGACAGGCTGCCTCAGCGCGGGTCCTTCTTTATCGTGTACTACTATACCGGCGCTAAGTAATCGATTCACGCCTTAGATTCACAAGTGGTGAACTAGTAGGATCAGTAAACGTTGTTTTCGCCGATTTCATGAGCCGTTGGAATACATTTATGCGGTCGAAGACAGAAGTATACTTTTCCAAACATTCTTCTGCCAAACAATACCTTCACAGAGTAGAGTCCACGTTTAGTGGGTTTGCCGTGAACTCTGTGGTACTCAATTTTGGGGTCAGTGTCGCATGCGCAAAGGGACAGCTAGGTTGAAATTTACAATAACCGCCGTAACGCTGAAATATTTTCTCCAAACCTAACAAGCATGCCGTTCAAACTGTCATTATCACTTATTTCAGAGTTTGTATACCTGCATTCCTTCCCGTTGCGCATCGATTTAACCGCAGCGAAGTCTACTTATAGGAAGTTAAGCATCATAAGGATGAAAATTCCGCAGCATCCTTTCAGAGGCAAATGAAGACGTTGATTCCCTGCCTGGGGCCTTGGGCTTTAAAGAAAATGCAGGAAGTGTAAATGAATTTGCGGTAGCGAATTGTAAAGAACGGCGTAAGAGCTGACAGCACACAAAATAAAGAGAAATTACTTTTATTGGCAATATAATTTCTTTCAATATTTGATTAGGCGTATCTCATGCGCCAATATTAAAATCTGCATGAAGGTAAAAATAAAGAGCTTGGTCGCGCCAACCAGTAGCGCACCCAGGATCTCTGCCAGGGGGGGATTGACAGTTTGCCAATACCATCTAAACAGCACTAATTTCGATTTCTTCACGGGAAATTGTCAAAAAAATCGCTTTTTACGAGTGTGCAGACGATTGCGCGCCTTACGTCTTAGTTGCAGTACTCAAATGCGTAAGGAAAGAAAAGGGGTTAAATAAAAGGGGGGGCTAAGTGGGCCTCAGGGGGGGGTTACAACCCCCGAATCCCCCCCCGTCGGTGCGCCACTGGCGCCAACCGTCTGCCTGTGTCAAAGGAGACGTCGTTTTTTATGAGGATTTGTTATTTACTGTGAGCTAAATCAAAAACGCCCTGACAAATTGGGTGCCTTTGCTCTTTTTCAGTCAGACGAAAGTAATCACTGTTATTTGATTTGTGTTTCAGCACCGTGTCTCGTTCACTTGTCAGGACCAATATGTGCACTATGGCAGTGTATATAAAAAGCTTGACGAAGAAAAATCGCGTCAGTAGTTATTTTGCCAGAAAAGGTGTTGCGCAGATCCGACGCATTGTGAAAATGTATGTTAATGCGAAGAATTTGCCGCACAACGCATGTGATGAAATGCTTTAATGTTTAGGTTTGTGTCCACTTCATTTCCGCTGTTGGAACTCGCT
Organism: Dermacentor silvarum; assembly: GCF_013339745.2. NCBI lineage: Eukaryota > Metazoa > Arthropoda > Arachnida > Ixodida > Ixodidae > Dermacentor > Dermacentor silvarum. The sequence continues at coordinate 142,563,642 of NC_051155.1, forward strand.
TATGGGCCATTAGAGGCACATTGACATATGTCCAAAAGCCCCCGATTTTATAACATCGCGATTGTGACGCGTATCTCCCTCTCGCGTGTAGCAGAACACGTAACTCCATCTCCAGCACAACCCACAACGCGTCAACGCAGTAGTGACCGTATTAATGCGGAAACACGCCCACACGCGCGTGTGCTCAGGACAAGAAGCACCATCTGCTGCAAACCGGAAATGACGAGGAAGAGAACGCTTGACGTCACTGTTTAACGCCTGCTCCCAGCAGCTTTCGCAGGTGTGTGGCGGAGTGTTCGACTGAGGCCGCTCGGACGCTGGACGACAAGAAAGAAACTCTGGCGAGCGATGCCATAAATTCGTCACATTAAAAAAAAATGTCACTGCTAAGAACGCTTATGTTTCTTTTTTCTCGCTCCTCCATCGTGTACCAGCATGTTTTCTTTTCCTAGATGCTCTGTTCATATACGTATATTTCTATTATCATCACTTTTTCAACTAAACCGACGTGAGTGAGATGGGAAAATTGGTTCTATAACGATTCTAAGACGTACTCTGGGCAGTCTTTCTTCATGCGTACGTTTAATTTTTGGCAGGGTACAACAAATTCAGCGCAGACCAAACAAAGAGGGAGAAGAAGACTAAGTCGCAGTGAGTGCCACTGAAATTGCGCACTGCAACATCGTAGTCGCTATCCATGGCCGATTCACGTCAAATGCCTAACTTCCTTGAACAAACTCGTCCAGCACATCTTCGGGGCGCTGAGGCACCGTGGCAGACTGGGGCAGGGCCACTGCAGAACGTCCTTCCGTTGAGCATCGGCGAAGAACCCCCGCGCCAGAGCCTCTGTCAAGGGTACAGCTACCCCGCGTCTGCGCTGTGTCTCCTGGTCTTCGCCGTCGTCACAACTATTGCCCTTATTCGCGTGACGCAGTGGGCGGCCATGACTGCATACCCTGACGACGACCTCTTAGCGCCGATAACGTTAGAACGACGGCAGCAATTCGTGGGCCCGCCGGGAGTTGTACGGACAAACGTCGTCAGAAGCAGCGAGAACTACAGGCCGTAGTAGCCAACCGGTTCTTGAAAACAGGCCGTCTGCGACCACTGTGCCAAGTACAGCAACGACTGCAACTGCCGCAGCAGGTACGTCTGCGGAGTCGTCCACGTTCGCCGAGATACTCGCGCGCGAGAGAACGGTCACGTTGGCGATAAACACCGGGAGTCGCGGTAAAAGAAAAGTGTGGGTCGTCAAATCTACGCATGGTCCGATCATAGGGAAGGTCATCGATGTAAGAGGTAAAGAGGTTGCCGCATTCAGAGGCATTCCTTACGCCGACAGACTGAACAGAAAGCGCCGGTTCGAGACGCCACGCCCCGCGGCGCCGTGGAAGCGCATACTGAGAGCTTACCGCGACGGACCGTCGTGCTATCAACCGGGACCCGCTCGAGACCATCCAGTGTCTCCTACGGCATCGCAGTCGGAGAACTGCCTCTACGTCAACGTGTGGATTCCCTTGTGCGCTGATTCTCTATCGAACTGCTCGCGCCGCACAATTGTCGTTTACTTCCACGGAGGCAACTTACGTCGCGGCAGTAACTCGATGCCCGTCTACGACGGCGCTGTACTCAGCGCCCTGGGACAAGTTATCGTGGCCGTTCCCAACTACAGGCTCGGTGTATTCGGCTTCCTTAGCCGCAAGGTCAACGGGACGCGCGAGAACCTGGGCCTTCTCGACCAAGTCTTGGCGGTCGAGTGGGTTGCGAACAACAGCGAAGTACTCGGAGGTCACCGCGACGATGTCGTCGTTTTCGGCCACGACTGGGGCGCCTACACCGCGAGCCTCTTTCTCGTATCTCCGGCGCTGCGGCAGCGCTTTCGCATCACGAAGGCCATCCTCGGCAGCGGCTCGCTGTTTCTTCCGTCGCGCTTCGCGCACAACGACTCCCACTGGCGAGGTTTTCTGAAGAAGCTCGGTTGCGGCGAACACTTCTTCGAAAACACGCTTTCATGCTTGCGGAAAGCCCATCCCAAGCGGCTGCTAGCGGCCCAGTCTTGGTATCCTGGATCCGTGGGAGTAGTTCACCCTCACGCGATGCTTCCTCGACAGCCAGGCCAGTTCCTGCGCCTAGCGCACAACTTTAGCAGCGTTCAACTGCTGCTCACGAGTACGTCGCTCGAAGGACTCGGCGTGCTCGACAAAGTGACTGCCGGCATCAGCGGCACAGCAGCCGCCGGCACGCTTTCGCCCGAGAATCTTCTTGCTAGGACTGGCCTGCACGTCGCTGGTGACGAACCCCGTGGCTTGCTCGAGCTCTGGCGGGACAGAATTGGCGAGTGTTACGAGCTACCGCGAGGCTCCGCGGAGTACGGATCGGCGTTCGCCGTCAGTTTCCTGGGCGACGCGCTCTTCAACTGCCCCTCGTTGCTCTTTGCGCGCCGCATGTGTCAGACGGGGCGCGCAGGCCTTCCACGTCATCGTCGGCCAAAAGCCGCGCTTCTGGAACCCAACGTCCAGCTTCCAAACGAGGGCCTCCCACATGGACGACCTGTACTTCGTTTTTGGAGTGCCCGTCTCACGGCGGCTCAGTTACGACAGTCGAACGAGCGCTTACGAGGCCGACATCTTAGCGCGGGAGGCCGCGTATTCCGACGAGTTATCCGACTCGTTACCGACTTTGCCAAGAACGGAGCCGGCGCTCGTTTGTGAAGAAACTCTCGCGACCGTATTGCGAGGGCGCGCGATCAACGGAATTGTTCCAAGGCATCGGACCGTGTCGTCTTGGAGAGTCGAGCAGTGCGAAGTGCAGAATAAGTACCTCAGGTACAATTGACTGTCCAGAAAATCGTAATGTCAGTGAAGGTAGCAGCACCACAACAGCTTTAAGCGAGCTGTTTATGTAAACAATTCGTCAATCTTAAAATGCTTGTCATCTTCTTTCTCTATCTCTCTCTTTTTGGCGTCCTTGTTCAGATTCACAAGCACAAAAGTGGCAAGTCCCGGGGTTTCAAAGTCAATTCAAAGGGATGACTGTATATCGTACACATAATAAGCCTCTTAATTAATGCTGGGACATTAGGAGTGTCGAAGTGGGAAAAATTCAATTCAATTCAATTCAATTCAATTTAGAAAAATGTGTGTGAAGTGTGGTAAGCCGGTCACGTGGTCAAAGTAGAGAGGGGATGGAAGAGCTTAGAACATGTATGTGTGCTTAAATTCGCGCAACAACTTCCCCGTTAAGCCTGTGTATTTAACGGCACCCGCCGAAGTCCAAGAGAGTCCATGAATAGTGGCAAAGCCGTCAACGCTAATTAGCACTTTAGATGCACTCATTGCAGCAGTATGTCAGCATTAATTAATTTGTTGTAAACAGGACGGAGGAGCTAAGTGATCGCAATAAAAAGACGCATCTGTTTGCTTAGTGAGCGTTTGCAAGGATTCCCGCCCCACGAACGCAATAAACCAGTGCATACCGGCTAACAATCACAGCACTTACTCAAACATAACAAAAAGCAAGAAAAGCAAGCAACTGCTAAGCTTCGTGTCAACAGTATCAATTCTCTCGTAAATATTAAAAGCTCAACACGTTTCATTTATTTTCTTTGCGTTGGTGCTGAACGCCTAAAATTTAAATGCGTAAGCTTTTTATGCCTACCCAACTAGCAAACCCGTCCGTCCTTCCATCACATAAGACGAATCACTATAAAGAAATTAATGTATAAAACAAAACAAATTCGAAAGGAAAAAAAAATCGGCTACCATCCCGCCCTGCGAACGTGAATGTCCAGCGAACTGTTCCAAACACCACACATGGTCGAGCATTGTATTCACGCTGTTCTTCTGGTGTCTTAATTTCCGTGGTCTACCCATGACAGTCTTCGAATGAACTCAATGAGTTGCTAGACGGGTCTCCCTTTTATATATAAAAGCGTGGTGACGTCACTAATTATATGTATGTATGTATGTATGTATGTATGTATGTATGTATGTATGTATGTATTATGTATGTATGTATGTATGTATGTATGTATGTATGTATGTATGTATATAGATTGTCACGTGGTAGTTACAGTGAAGAGAACAGTCGTGAAACTGTGTATGGCAAAACTGATTCTTTATTGGGAGAACCTGTGCCCACAAAAGAAAGCTACACTCAAAGCACAACGATGGCGGCGAACACAGTCGGCGATCGTCGAAATCTGATCAGCGGCGAAACGCGTCGTCTTTTATACGTGAGTCATCGAAGGTTCCAGATTAATCCCTGGTACCCGCGCGTCTTCCAGAAAGTTCTAGACAATTCGCGTCGCTCATACAATCAGATTACATGAGCGTCGGTGACAAGGGACAACCGATAGAAGCATCGATAACGTTCGACAAACTTCCGATACATGCAGGCGCGTCCTGCGCCTAGCGATAACGTTAGCCTGTGCCTAGCGATAACGTTTGTTAGCCGGTGAAAAGCGGTCACCGGTGAAAGATAAACATGTACACGTGTCAATATATACTGTATGCCTGATTGCAAACAAAGACATGCAGTTTGCCTTCAATTGTTACCCTGGAGTTTTGCGTTTACGCCACGAAATTTTCCTACCCACGAGAGGTATAGAGCTTCGCTGTAAAACGCTGGCGGCGGTGAGTTACGAACCTACAACCCCACGCTTAGAAGTCGAGTTTCTTGCCCACTGGGGTAAACACTCACGCTTACTGAAACTGAATACATCTGAATCATATGAATGTGTTGTACCGGCGGTGTGCAACATAAATGTCAAAGGAAAGCAGTTTTTGTGAAAGCTATGTTGAAAGATTTGGTGATAGACAGTGGAATAAAAGTTGCAGTGGCTTAGCTCGGCTATGCCAGGATATACGTAGCGTTAGCAAAGGTTCAGCTGATTATTCTTAGCTTTCCTGGTGTCTCCTACGCTCAACCGCTAATTGCGAGGCAACTACTTCGGGATCCGATGAGTCAAGCTTCTCCGTTATTCTGCGCTGTTGAGCAGCATTTGCGCTCTCCTTCTCCATGGCTATCCACACTGGCAAACGCCAGTCAGAAGCGCAGCGGCTCCAGCGCAGTGTCAGACGGCGACTGCACAGCGAGCGCGCGCCGGCGCCAGTGCGTCTACCACGGCTACGACGTCACTCCTCTGGAATGCGCAGACCGGCGGCGGTGAGTCGCGCGCGGCGGCGGCGGAGTGCGCGAGAGGTGCCGGCTCCGGTGGCTCCGGTGCGCAAGCGTGGACATCACTGATCCTTGCGCATGCGCAGCACGGCTCTAGATGTGCCGCGCGAAACGGGCTTGGCTAGGCCAGTGTAGCTAACGCTACAAAAAACATCTTCGGAGCACTGTAGACATCAGGAAAATTCCATTTTGCGAAAATTTAATGCCAAAACACGCCACATCCCCGATACATTTCAGTGGTCGCGGCTCAGACGTTGCCCGTGCATTTTCTCTCTTCCTCTCCGACTCTCTCTCTTTCTCGTTTAGTAGTTACCTCCATTCTTCTCTAACAGCGCAGATCGTTTTCGTATCGAGCCACTTTAGCACACGTTTTATTTTTATTTAATTTTTCTTGGCAGCCTGGTTCCGCGGTGGGTAAAGAAAATCTCTGCGGAGGCGTCGAGAAGGCAAGCGCAATACTCACGGAAAGCGAAGATTTTAGCCCTCTTCCCAAGTGACGCGGCTCTCGTACCATCAGGCTTGCACGAACGGGTACACACACACACGTACGCATTTTTACGCTCATGCGTTCGCTTGGCTTCCATCTGCGAGCACGCTATCCCGCGCAAACTTGTAAGCTCGCTCGATAACATGAGCCTAATGTTTACCCAGGAGCCCCCAGCGACGACAGCCGCTTTCGGCGCGCCATATCGCGGCTTAATAGACCGCGCCGTTTTTTTTTTTTTTGTTTTTGTTTTTTGCGGGTCCTCTTTTCTGTGTTTTTTTTTTTTTTCCTTGTTACAGTGCCGCCTTCCCTCTTCTTCCTTTACGTGTAATACAGCTTTTTATTTTCTTTGTTTTATTAAGTGCTGCCA